>NW_025726031.1:7500-15000 GCF_021461395.2 Schistocerca americana
CACGAGCACGCACGAGGCGCGTCGCACGCCTTCAGCTCGCCCCACCGGCAGGACGTCCCACGATACATGCCAGTTAAACACCGACGGGCGGTGAACCAACAGCGTGGGACACAAATCCAACTACGAGCTTTTTAACCGCAACAACTTTAATATACGCTATTGGAGCTGGAATTACCGCGGCTGCTGGCACCAGACTTGCCCTCCAATAGATACTCGTTAAAGGATTTAAAGTGTACTCATTCCGATTACGGGGCCTCGGATGAGTCCCGTATCGTTATTTTTCGTCACTACCTCCCCGTGCCGGGAGTGGGTAATTTGCGCGCCTGCTGCCTTCCTTGGATGTGGTAGCCGTTTCTCAGGCTCCCTCTCCGGAATCGAACCCTGATTCCCCGTTACCCGTTACAACCATGGTAGGCGCAGAACCTACCATCGACAGTTGATAAGGCAGACATTTGAAAGATGCGTCGCCGGTACGAGGACCGTGCGATCAGCCCAAAGTTATTCAGAGTCACCAAGGCAAACGGACCGGACGAGCCGACCGATTGGTTTTGATCTAATAAAAGCGTCCCTTCCATCTCTGGTCGGGACTCTGTTTGCATGTATTAGCTCTAGAATTACCACAGTTATCCAAGTAACGTGGGTACGATCTAAGGAACCATAACTGATTTAATGAGCCATTCGCGGTTTCACCTTAATGCGGCTTGTACTGAGACATGCATGGCTTAATCTTTGAGACAAGCATATGACTACTGGCAGGATCAACCAGGGAGCTGCGTCAACTAGAGCTGAGCAGCCGGCCGCCCGGGAGTGTGTCCCGGGGGCCCGCGCGAACACGCAAGCGTCCGCTCAATTATTCTGCAAACAGGAGGAGGCTGAGCTCCCCTGCACGATACACCTCGAAACCCTCTCAGGTCCCGGCGGCGCGCAGCGCCGTCCTAAGTACTTGGTCGGGTTCGAGAGAGGCGCAATCGCCCGGAGTTTGGCGAGTAGACGCTTTAGGTGCGACCACCCGTGCTCCCAACTGAGCTTGCCGCTGCCGACAGAGGCCCGGGAGCGTGCTGTCGTGGCATTGCCGGCGGGAGACAACACGCGCCACCTACGGTGGCCGGCAGCTCCAACGCCAGCGCCACAGAAGGACAAAAGCCCCACTTGGGTGCCGAAGCGAACTCTCCCAGCACAGCGCACGCGCCAACACGTCCGCACAGCTGCGATACAAACCACCTGCGAGAACCGCAGAGGCGACCGAGCAGCAGACGGCGTCGCGGCGCCGAGCGCCGGGCGGCGGCGCATCCTCAGCGCACACAGTCCTCAATCGGACCAGCACACTGCAGATGTCCACCGCGCTTCGCACCGGGCCCGCGAGGACCTACTTTGGCCGCACGGCGCCGCGTGCAGGGTGCGCCGGCGCGCAGCTGCGCCGCCTGCCGCCTCCGTCGGCCGGCGCGCCTGCCACTGGCCGCCCCCACCAGCCGGCTGTAGCGCGTGCGCCCACGCACCGCGCGGCCAGCACGCCGGGAGGCCCCCCCTCACCGGCCGGGGACGGTCCCACCCAGCCACCGCCGCGTATCGCTTCACACCCACATGCCATTCACGTTCGTGGGCATGGTGGGTATCGCTGAAACAACCGGTTGGTAGCTCAACCGATCGTCGCCATCACTGATTCACCTCTAGCGAGAACAACCGCACCACAACGGTTTACCAGTTGTTCATTTGCGTAACGTCACCAGCAAACGTAGACGTCCATCGCCATTTGCAAATTCAACGATTGTTGCATGCCTGTGTCAGGTGTCACGACACACTATGTCTGCCCACATACACGCAACAACATGTGCACGCTTCGCGAACACGTGGAAGGTGGCCCCCGTACGTATGCGATGTCCATTGCGCGAACGACTGTCAACCGGCCTCTGTCGCATGTCGCAGATGTGGAACGCAGTGCACCATGCTGTCACGGTGTGTGAGAAGAGACGACTACGTCTGACAACACGCGCCACTACATCAACAGACGGCTCATGCTGATCGCCATCCAGGGCATACCACACTGCAATCCGGCTCTTATAGGGAGACGACACATAGCTGAGTGCACAACAGTTGGACCGCATGGTTCGCCGTTGTTGGCGCAGTCGTTGTACGGTCACATGTACCACGATGTATCATTCAGTACATGAGGACCAATGAGCAGTACAGTGTGTGATTTGGACGTACAACATCAGCGGACAGTTGACACAGGCCGTACCACAGCGTAGGCTAAGTGCTTCGCCATGCGAATGCCAATGAACAACTGCGAAGGGCATTGAGCATGTACGTCCTGCTGCCATCCACATTACAGTGTATCGCTGCAAGGTGTTTAACATGAAGCGATACACTGGGGACCAGGCAGTGCGAGTAGCAAACTATATTGCGGGGGTTGCAGTTAGGCAACACTACACTAATTTAACGCGTCGTATGACAATTACAGAGCGGGTTAAGGCCCAACGTGTGTTGGGTTAAGGCCCAACGTGTGTTGGGTTAAGGCCCAACGTGTGTTGGGTTAAGGCCCAACGTGTGTTGGGTTAAGGCCCAACGTGTGTTGGGTTAAGGCCCAACGTGTGTTGGGTTAAGGCCCAACGTGTGTTGGGTTAAGGCCCAACGTGTGTTGGGTTAAGGCCCAACGTGTGTTGGGTTAAGGCCCAACGTGTGTTGGGTTAAGGCCCAACGTGTGTTGGGTTAAGGCCCAACGTGTGTTGGGTTAAGGCCCAACGTGTGTTGGGTTAAGGCCCAACGTGGGTTGGGTTAAGGCGCAACGTGGGTTGGGTTAAGGCGCAACGTGGGTTGGGTTAAGGCCCAACGTGGGTTGGGTTAAGGCGCAACGTGGGTTGGGTTAAGGCGCAACGTGGGTTGGGTTAAGGCGCAACGTGGGTTGGGTTAAGGCGCAACGTGGGTTAGGTTAAGGCGCAACGTAGGTTAGGTTAAGGCGCAATATAGGTTAGGTTAAGGCGCAATATAGGTTAGGTTAAGGCGCAATATAGGTTAGGTTAAGGCGCAATATAGGTTAGGTTAAGGCGCAATATAGGTTAGGTTAAGGCGCAATATAGGTTAGGTTAAGGCGCAATATAGGTTAGGTTAAGGCGCAACGTAGGTTAGGTTAAGGCGCAACATAGGTTAGGTTAAGGCGCAACATAGGTTAGGTTAAGGCGCAACATGGGTTAGGTTAAGGCGCAATATAGGTTAGGTTAAGGCACAATATGGGTTAGGTTAAGGCACAATATGGGTTAGGTTAAGGCACAATATGGGTTAGGTTAAGGCACAATATGGGTTAGGTTAAGGCACAATATGGGTTAGGTTAAGGCACAATATGGGTTAGGTTAAGGCACAATATGGGTTAGGTTAAGGCACAATATGGGTTAGGTTAAGGCACAATATGGGTTAGGTTAAGGCACAATATGGGTTAGGTTAAGGCACAATATGGGTTAGGTTAAGGCACAATATGGGTTAGGTTAAGGCACAATATGGGTTAGGTTAAGGCACAATATGGGTTAGGTTAAGGCACAATATGGGTTAGGTTAAGGCACAATATGGGTTAGGTTAAGGCACAATATGGGTTAGGTTAAGGCACAATATGGGTTAGGTTAAGGCACAATATGGGTTAGGTTAAGGCACAATATGGGTTAGGTTAAGGCACAATATGGGTTAGGTTAAGGCACAATATGGGTTAGGTTAAGGCACAATATGGGTTAGGTTAAGGCACAACATGGGTTAGGTTAAGGCACAACGTGGGTTAGGTTAAGGCACAACGTGGGTTAGGTTAAGGCACAACGTGGGTTAGGTTAAGGCACAACGTGGGTTAGGTTAAGGCACAACGTGGGTTAGGTTAAGGCACAACGTGGGTTAGGTTAAGGCACAACGTGGGTTAGGTTAAGGCACAACGTGGGTTAGGTTAAGGCACAACGTGGGTTAGGTTAAGGCACAACGTGGGTTAGGTTAAGGCACAACGTGGGTTAGGTTAAGGCACAACGTGGGTTAGGTTAAGGCACAACGTGGGTTAGGTTAAGGCACAATACGGGTTAGGTTAAGGCACAATACGGGTTAGGTTAAGGCACAATACGGGTTAGGTTAAGGCACAATACGGGTTAGGTTAAGGCACAATACGGGTTAGGTTAAGGCACAATACGGGTTAGGTTAAGGCACAATACGGGTTAGGTTAAGGCACAATACGGGTTAGGTTAAGGCACAATACGGGTTAGGTTAAGGCACAATACGGGTTAGGTTAAGGCACAATACGGGTTAGGTTAAGGCACAATACGGGTTAGGTTAAGGCACAATACGGGTTAGGTTAAGGCACAATACAGGTTAGGTTAAGGTACAATACGGGTTAGGTTAAGGCACAATACGGGTTAGGTTAAGGCACAATACGGGTTAGGTTAAGGCACAATATGGGTTAGGTTAAGGCACAATATGGGTTAGGTTAAGGCACAATATGGGTTAGGTTAAGGCACAATATGGGTTAGGTTAAGGCACAATATGGGTTAGGTTAAGGCACAATATGGGTTAGGTTAAGGCACAATATGGGTTAGGTTAAGGCACAATATGGGTTAGGTTAAGGCACAATATGGGTTAGGTTAAGGCACAATATGGGTTAGGTTAAGGCACAATATGGGTTAGGTTAAGGCACAATATGGGTTAGGTTAAGGCACAATATGGGTTAGGTTAAGGCACAATATGGGTTAGGTTAAGGCACAACGTGGGTTAGGTTAAGGCACAACGTGGGTTAGGTTAAGGCACAACGTGGGTTAGGTTAAGGCACAACGTGGGTTAGGTTAAGGCACAACGTGGGTTAGGTTAAGGCACAACGTGGGTTAGGTTAAGGCACAACGTGGGTTAGGTTAAGGCACAACGTGGGTTAGGTTAAGGCACAACGTGGGTTAGGTTAAGGCACAATACGGGTTAGGTTAAGGCACAATACGGGTTAGGTTAAGGCACAATACGGGTTAGGTTAAGGCACAATACGGGTTAGGTTAAGGCACAATACGGGTTAGGTTAAGGCACAATACGGGTTAGGTTAAGGCACAATACGGGTTAGGTTAAGGCACAATACGGGTTAGGTTAAGGCACAATACGGGTTAGGTTAAGGCACAATACGGGTTAGGTTAAGGCACAATACGGGTTAGGTTAAGGCACAATACGGGTTAGGTTAAGGCACAATACGGGTTAGGTTAAGGCACAATACGGGTTAGGTTAAGGCACAATACGGGTTAGGTTAAGGTACAATACGGGTTAGGTTAAGGCACAATACGGGTTAGGTTAAGGCACAATATGGGTTAGGTTAAGGCACAATATGGGTTAGGTTAAGGCACAATATGGGTTAGGTTAAGGCACAATATGGGTTAGGTTAAGGCACAATATGGGTTAGGTTAAGGCACAATATGGGTTAGGTTAAGGCACAATATGGGTTAGGTTAAGGCACAATATGGGTTAGGTTAAGGCACAATATGGGTTAGGTTAAGGCACAATATGGGTTAGGTTAAGGCACAATATGGGTTAGGTTAAGGCACAACGTGGGTTAGGTTAAGGCACAACGTGGGTTAGGTTAAGGCACAACGTGGGTTAGGTTAAGGCACAACGTGGGTTAGGTTAAGGCACAACGTGGGTTAGGTTAAGGCACAACGTGGGTTAGGTTAAGGCACAATACGGGTTAGGTTAAGGCACAATACGGGTTAGGTTAAGGCACAATACGGGTTAGGTTAAGGCACAATACGGGTTAGGTTAAGGCACAATACGGGTTAGGTTAAGGCACAATACGGGTTAGGTTAAGGCACAATACGGGTTAGGTTAAGGCACAATACGGGTTAGGTTAAGGCACAATACGGGTTAGGTTAAGGCACAATACGGGTTAGGTTAAGGCACAATACGGGTTAGGTTAAGGCACAATACGGGTTAGGTTAAGGTACAATACGGGTTAGGTTAAGGCACAATATGGGTTAGGTTAAGGCACAATATGGGTTAGGTTAAGGCACAATATGGGTTAGGTTAAGGCACAATATGGGTTAGGTTAAGGCACAATATGGGTTAGGTTAAGGCACAATATGGGTTAGGTTAAGGCACAATATGGGTTAGGTTAAGGCACAATATGGGTTAGGTTAAGGCACAATATGGGTTAGGTTAAGGCACAATATGGGTTAGGTTAAGGCACAATATGGGTTAGGTTAAGGCACAATATGGGTTAGGTTAAGGCACAATATGGGTTAGGTTAAGGCACAATATGGGTTAGGTTAAGGCACAACGTGGGTTAGGTTAAGGCACAACGTGGGTTAGGTTAAGGCACAACGTGGGTTAGGTTAAGGCACAACGTGGGTTAGGTTAAGGCACAACGTGGGTTAGGTTAAGGCACAACGTGGGTTAGGTTAAGGCACAACGTGGGTTAGGTTAAGGCACAATACGGGTTAGGTTAAGGCACAATACGGGTTAGGTTAAGGCACAATACGGGTTAGGTTAAGGCACAATACGGGTTAGGTTAAGGCACAATACGGGTTAGGTTAAGGCACAATACGGGTTAGGTTAAGGCACAATACGGGTTAGGTTAAGGCACAATACGGGTTAGGTTAAGGCACAATACGGGTTAGGTTAAGGTACACATTGTTGTAAGGAAAGGTGTTTTGGGGGGGGGGGGGCCGGTTTGTTGATTGTGATTATCGTAAGTAAATGACTGCGGCATCATCTGATTTGCCACGTCAGGGTGCACCTTTGGCTCATAACAGGCGGCGCTCTGATTCCATGCTTGTGGCAGACCTGTGTCTTTCATTCCTGCCATTGTTTGTGTGCTGTGACAGGAGGCAGTATTGTGATGTTGGGTGTACCCCTGTGTAGGACATGTGTGGGTGTTGGTGGCTTAGCTGAGCAATGGTGGTTGTCGGAAGGGTGGGATATTCTGTTTTGTGAGTGGACCTCCCGGTCTGGTTATGATAGTGTGGATAGTCTAATGTGGCGGAGAGGATGCACTGGGTGTTGTTCCATGCTGGTGCTTACATATTGTCTCTGTGCCTGTTACAGGCAGAGAGTAGTGCGTGATAAGAGTGTCTGGCTGACGTGTGGTTGTGATTGTGAGCAGAGTCTTTCAGCATGTATACGGACAGTTGTATACATTATCTGTATTTTGATGGCTCTATCTATTACTAATCAGCGCCGTGTATACGTTTCATCCGGTTCCAGTCGAAACTGTTGTATCTCTGTACATTAGTGACACGGCGAGGCCGCCATGTAGTTACTCGTCTCGGCAGCTTCCACCGGTGTATGGCAAATGATTATAAGGAATCAGTCTAGTCGTCAATACCGATAGTGTGACGTCACATGTCTGGGGTGGGGGACGCTGCGCCCTTCCGGTGGGTCATGGCCTAGAAAGACTCTTCCCACGCAGGGGGGCTTGGACTGTCATTGACTCTTCCGAGTAATATACTTGCCGTACGTTTTTGCGACTGCGAGTGCAACGCTCACCGGTACCGACATGGATGGAGCGCCTCCTAGCTG
>NW_025726031.1:22500-30000 GCF_021461395.2 Schistocerca americana
AATAGATACTCGTTAAAGGACTTAAAGTGTACTCATTCCGATTACGGGGCCTCGGATGAGTCCCGTATCGTTATTTTTCGTCACTACCTCCCCGTGCCGGGAGTGGGTAATTTGCGCGCCTGCTGCCTTCCTTGGATGTGGTAGCCGTTTCTCAGGCTCCCTCTCCGGAATCGAACCCTGATTCCCCGTTACCCGTTACAACCATGGTAGGCGCAGAACCTACCATCGACAGTTGATAAGGCAGACATTTGAAAGATGCGTCGCCGGTACGAGGACCGTGCGATCAGCCCAAAGTTATTCAGAGTCACCAAGGCAAACGGACCGGACGAGCCGACCGATTGGTTTTGATCTAATAAAAGCGTCCCTTCCATCTCTGGTCGGGACTCTGTTTGCATGTATTAGCTCTAGAATTACCACAGTTATCCAAGTAACGTGGGTACGATCTAAGGAACCATAACTGATTTAATGAGCCATTCGCGGTTTCACCTTAATGCGGCTTGTACTGAGACATGCATGGCTTAATCTTTGAGACAAGCATATGACTACTGGCAGGATCAACCAGGGAGCTGCGTCAACTAGAGCTGAGCAGCCGGCCGCCCGGGAGTGTGTCCCGGGGGCCCGCGCGAACACGCAAGCGTCCGCTCAATTATTCTGCAAACAGGAGGAGGCTGAGCTCCCCTGCACGATACACCTCGAAACCCTCTCAGGTCCCGGCGGCGCGCAGCGCCGTCCTAAGTACTTGGTCGGGTTCGAGAGAGGCGCAATCGCCCGGAGTTTGGCGAGTAGACACTTTAGGTGCGACCACCCGTGCTCCCAACTGAGCTTGCCGCTGCCGACAGAGGCCCGGGAGCGTGCTGTCGTGGCATTGCCGGCGGGAGACAACACGCGCCACCTACGGTGGCCGGCAGCTCCAACGCCAGCGCCACAGAAGGACAAAAGCCCCACTTGGGTGCCGAAGCGAACTCTCCCAGCACAGCGCACGCGCCAACACGTCCGCACAGCTGCGATACAAACCACCTGCGAGAACCGCAGAGGCGACCGAGCAGCAGACGGCGTCGCGGCGCCGAGCGCCGGGCGGCGGCGCATCCTCAGCGCACACAGTCCTCAATCGGACCAGCACACTGCAGATGTCCACCGCGCTTCGCACCGGGCCCGCGAGGACCTACTTTGGCCGCACGGCGCCGCGTGCAGGGTGCGCCGGCGCGCAGCTGCGCCGCCTGCCGCCTCCGTCGGCCGGCGCGCCTGCCACTGGCCGCCCCCACCAGCCGGCTGTAGCGCGTGCGCCCACGCACCGCGCGGCCAGCACGCCGGGAGGCCCCCCCTCACCGGCCGGGGACGGTCCCACCCAGCCACCGCCGCGTATCGCTTCACACCCACATGCCATTCACGTTCGTGGGCATGGTGGGTATCGCTGAAACAACCGGTTGGTAGCTCAACCGATCGTCGCCATCACTGATTCACCTCTAGCGAGAACAACCGCACCACAACGGTTTACCAGTTGTTCATTTGCGTAACGTCACCAGCAAACGTAGACGTCCATCGCCATTTGCAAATTCAACGATTGTTGCATGCCTGTGTCAGGTGTCACGACACACTATGTCTGCCCACATACACGCAACAACATGTGCACGCTTCGCGAACACGTGGAAGGTGGCCCCCGTACGTATGCGATGTCCATTGCGCGAACGACTGTCAACCGGCCTCTGTCGCATGTCGCAGATGTGGAACGCAGTGCACCATGCTGTCACGGTGTGTGAGAAGAGACGACTACGTCTGACAACACGCGCCACTACATCAACAGACGGCTCATGCTGATCGCCATCCAGGGCATACCACACTGCAATCCGGCTCTTATAGGGAGACGACACATAGCTGAGTGCACAACAGTTGGACCGCATGGTTCGCCGTTGTTGGCGCAGTCGTTGTACGGTCACATGTACCACGATGTATCATTCAGTACATGAGGACCAATGTGCAGTACAGTGTGTGATTTGGACGTACAACATCAGCGGACAGTTGACACAGGCCGTACCACAGCGTAGGCTAAGTGCTTCGCCATGCGAATGCCAATGAACAACTGCGAAGGGCATTGAGCATGTACGTCCTGCTGCCATCCACATTACAGTGTATCGCTGCAAGGTGTTTAACATGAAGCGATACACTGGGGACCAGGCAGTGCGAGTAGCAAACTATATTGCGGGGGTTGCAGTTAGGCAACACTACACTAATTTAACGCGTCGTATGACAATTACAGAGCGGGTTAAGGCCCAACGTGTGTTGGGTTAAGGCCCAACGTGTGTTGGGTTAAGGCCCAACGTGTGTTGGGTTAAGGCCCAACGTGTGTTGGGTTAAGGCCCAACGTGTGTTGGGTTAAGGCCCAACGTGTGTTGGGTTAAGGCCCAACGTGTGTTGGGTTAAGGCCCAACGTGTGTTGGGTTAAGGCCCAACGTGTGTTGGGTTAAGGCCCAACGTGTGTTGGGTTAAGGCCCAACGTGTGTTGGGTTAAGGCCCAACGTGTGTTGGGTTAAGGCCCAACGTGTGTTGGGTTAAGGCCCAACGTGTGTTGGGTTAAGGCCCAACGTGTGTTGGGTTAAGGCCCAACGTGGGTTGGGTTAAGGCGCAACGTGGGTTGGGTTAAGGCGCAACGTGGGTTGGGTTAAGGCCCAACGTGGGTTGGGTTAAGGCGCAACGTGGGTTGGGTTAAGGCGCAACGTGGGTTGGGTTAAGGCGCAACGTGGGTTAGGTTAAGGCGCAACGTGGGTTAGGTTAAGGCGCAACGTAGGTTAGGTTAAGGCGCAATATAGGTTAGGTTAAGGCGCAATATAGGTTAGGTTAAGGCGCAATATAGGTTAGGTTAAGGCGCAATATAGGTTAGGTTAAGGCGCAATATAGGTTAGGTTAAGGCGCAATATAGGTTAGGTTAAGGCGCAATATAGGTTAGGTTAAGGCGCAACGTAGGTTAGGTTAAGGCGCAACATAGGTTAGGTTAAGGCGCAACATAGGTTAGGTTAAGGCGCAACATGGGTTAGGTTAAGGCGCAATATAGGTTAGGTTAAGGCACAATATGGGTTAGGTTAAGGCACAATATGGGTTAGGTTAAGGCACAATATGGGTTAGGTTAAGGCACAATATGGGTTAGGTTAAGGCACAATATGGGTTAGGTTAAGGCACAATATGGGTTAGGTTAAGGCACAATATGGGTTAGGTTAAGGCACAATATGGGTTAGGTTAAGGCACAATATGGGTTAGGTTAAGGCACAATATGGGTTAGGTTAAGGCACAATATGGGTTAGGTTAAGGCACAATATGGGTTAGGTTAAGGCACAATATGGGTTAGGTTAAGGCACAATATGGGTTAGGTTAAGGCACAATATGGGTTAGGTTAAGGCACAATATGGGTTAGGTTAAGGCACAATATGGGTTAGGTTAAGGCACAATATGGGTTAGGTTAAGGCACAATATGGGTTAGGTTAAGGCACAATATGGGTTAGGTTAAGGCACAATATGGGTTAGGTTAAGGCACAATATGGGTTAGGTTAAGGCACAATATGGGTTAGGTTAAGGCACAATATGGGTTAGGTTAAGGCACAACGTGGGTTAGGTTAAGGCACAACGTGGGTTAGGTTAAGGCACAACGTGGGTTAGGTTAAGGCACAACGTGGGTTAGGTTAAGGCACAACGTGGGTTAGGTTAAGGCACAACGTGGGTTAGGTTAAGGCACAACGTGGGTTAGGTTAAGGCACAACGTGGGTTAGGTTAAGGCACAACGTGGGTTAGGTTAAGGCACAACGTGGGTTAGGTTAAGGCACAATACGGGTTAGGTTAAGGCACAATACGGGTTAGGTTAAGGCACAATACGGGTTAGGTTAAGGCACAATACGGGTTAGGTTAAGGCACAATACGGGTTAGGTTAAGGCACAATACGGGTTAGGTTAAGGCACAATACGGGTTAGGTTAAGGCACAATACGGGTTAGGTTAAGGCACAATACGGGTTAGGTTAAGGCACAATACGGGTTAGGTTAAGGCACAATACGGGTTAGGTTAAGGCACAATACGGGTTAGGTTAAGGCACAATACGGGTTAGGTTAAGGTACAATACGGGTTAGGTTAAGGCACAATACGGGTTAGGTTAAGGCACAATACGGGTTAGGTTAAGGCACAATACGGGTTAGGTTAAGGCACAATATGGGTTAGGTTAAGGCACAATATGGGTTAGGTTAAGGCACAATATGGGTTAGGTTAAGGCACAATATGGGTTAGGTTAAGGCACAATATGGGTTAGGTTAAGGCACAATATGGGTTAGGTTAAGGCACAATATGGGTTAGGTTAAGGCACAATATGGGTTAGGTTAAGGCACAATATGGGTTAGGTTAAGGCACAATATGGGTTAGGTTAAGGCACAATATGGGTTAGGTTAAGGCACAATATGGGTTAGGTTAAGGCACAATATGGGTTAGGTTAAGGCACAACGTGGGTTAGGTTAAGGCACAACGTGGGTTAGGTTAAGGCACAACGTGGGTTAGGTTAAGGCACAACGTGGGTTAGGTTAAGGCACAACGTGGGTTAGGTTAAGGCACAACGTGGGTTAGGTTAAGGCACAACGTGGGTTAGGTTAAGGCACAATACGGGTTAGGTTAAGGCACAATACGGGTTAGGTTAAGGCACAATACGGGTTAGGTTAAGGCACAATACGGGTTAGGTTAAGGCACAATACGGGTTAGGTTAAGGCACAATACGGGTTAGGTTAAGGCACAATACGGGTTAGGTTAAGGCACAATACGGGTTAGGTTAAGGCACAATACGGGTTAGGTTAAGGCACAATACGGGTTAGGTTAAGGCACAATACGGGTTAGGTTAAGGCACAATACGGGTTAGGTTAAGGCACAATACGGGTTAGGTTAAGGTACAATACGGGTTAGGTTAAGGCACAATACGGGTTAGGTTAAGGCACAATATGGGTTAGGTTAAGGCACAATATGGGTTAGGTTAAGGCACAATATGGGTTAGGTTAAGGCACAATATGGGTTAGGTTAAGGCACAATATGGGTTAGGTTAAGGCACAATATGGGTTAGGTTAAGGCACAATATGGGTTAGGTTAAGGCACAATATGGGTTAGGTTAAGGCACAATATGGGTTAGGTTAAGGCACAATATGGGTTAGGTTAAGGCACAATATGGGTTAGGTTAAGGCACAATATGGGTTAGGTTAAGGCACAATATGGGTTAGGTTAAGGCACAACGTGGGTTAGGTTAAGGCACAACGTGGGTTAGGTTAAGGCACAACGTGGGTTAGGTTAAGGCACAACGTGGGTTAGGTTAAGGCACAACGTGGGTTAGGTTAAGGCACAACGTGGGTTAGGTTAAGGCACAATACGGGTTAGGTTAAGGCACAATACGGGTTAGGTTAAGGCACAATACGGGTTAGGTTAAGGCACAATACGGGTTAGGTTAAGGCACAATACGGGTTAGGTTAAGGCACAATACGGGTTAGGTTAAGGCACAATACGGGTTAGGTTAAGGCACAATACGGGTTAGGTTAAGGCACAATACGGGTTAGGTTAAGGCACAATACGGGTTAGGTTAAGGCACAATACGGGTTAGGTTAAGGCACAATACGGGTTAGGTTAAGGTACAATACGGGTTAGGTTAAGGCACAATACGGGTTAGGTTAAGGCACAATATGGGTTAGGTTAAGGCACAATATGGGTTAGGTTAAGGCACAATATGGGTTAGGTTAAGGCACAATATGGGTTAGGTTAAGGCACAATATGGGTTAGGTTAAGGCACAATATGGGTTAGGTTAAGGCACAATATGGGTTAGGTTAAGGCACAATATGGGTTAGGTTAAGGCACAATATGGGTTAGGTTAAGGCACAATATGGGTTAGGTTAAGGCACAACGTGGGTTAGGTTAAGGCACAACGTGGGTTAGGTTAAGGCACAACGTGGGTTAGGTTAAGGCACAACGTGGGTTAGGTTAAGGCACAACGTGGGTTAGGTTAAGGCACAACGTGGGTTAGGTTAAGGCACAACGTGGGTTAGGTTAAGGCACAATACGGGTTAGGTTAAGGCACAATACGGGTTAGGTTAAGGCACAATACGGGTTAGGTTAAGGCACAATACGGGTTAGGTTAAGGCACAATACGGGTTAGGTTAAGGCACAATACGGGTTAGGTTAAGGCACAATACGGGTTAGGTTAAGGCACAATACGGGTTAGGTTAAGGTACACATTGTTGTAAGGAAAGGTGTTTTGGGGGGGGGGGGGGGGGGCCGGTTTGTTGATTGTGATTATCGTAAGTAAATGACTGCGGCATCATCTGATTTGCCACGTCAGGGTGCACCTTTGGCTCATAACAGGCGGCGCTCTGATTCCATGCTTGTGGCAGACCTGTGTCTTTCATTCCTGCCATTGTTTGTGTGCTGTGACAGGAGGCAGTATTGTGATGTTGGGTGTACCCCTGTGTAGGACATGTGTGGGTGTTGGTGGCTTAGCTGAGCAATGGTGGTTGTCGGAAGGGTGGGATATTCTGTTTTGTGAGTGGACCTCCCGGTCTGGTTATGATAGTGTGGATAGTCTAATGTGGCGGAGAGGATGCACTGGGTGTTGTTCCATGCTGGTGCTTACATATTGTCTCTGTGCCTGTTACAGGCAGAGAGTAGTGCGTGATAAGAGTGTCTGGCTGACGTGTGGTTGTGATTGTGAGCAGAGTCTTTCAGCATGTATACGGACAGTTGTATACATTATCTGTATTTTGATGGCTCTATCTATTACTAATCAGCGCCGTGTATACGTTTCATCCGGTTCCAGTCGAAACTGTTGTATCTCTGTACATTAGTGACACGGCGAGGCCGCCATGTAGTTACTCGTCTCGGCAGCTTCCACCGGTGTATGGCAAATGATTATAAGGAATCAGTCTAGTCGTCAATACCGATAGTGTGACGTCACATGTCTGGGGTGGGGGACGCTGCGCCCTTCCGGTGGGTCATGGCCTAGAAAGACTCTTCCCACGCAGGGGGGCTTGGACTGTCATTGACTCTTCCGAGTAATATACTTGCCGTACGTTTTTGCGACTGCGAGTGCAACGCTCACCGGTACCGACATGGATGGAGCGCCTCCTAGCTGACCGCTGAGCATCTGCATTCGTACAGAGAGCAACGCGATCGCGTCTGTAGCTCGTAAGTGGTACAGCTCGCAGCTCATGTATAGGGACAGCGGGAATGTCGCATATTGGACATAACTCTTCATGAAACGCACGTTATAGGGGTGGATTGCACATTGCGCGTGCGAGCAAAGTCCGCCGTTCATCCGCTGGAGTTGCGGGTTGGGCGGTTGGGGTGGGGCACGAACGGGTGCAGGTGGAGTGATTGCCGGTCCACGACTTCGTGCGGCAGAGGCGCTGGCGTTGGGGTGCTGTTGTCGACAGAGGATGCAGGCTTTGTGGGTGGGGTCGAAAGAAGGGCACTGTGGGCCCATGGCTGTCTTAGTCGGCTTGGCGTC
>NW_025726031.1:35000-37500 GCF_021461395.2 Schistocerca americana
GGGCGGCGTGCCCCGCCCCAGACCGATGACACGATCCAGGGCAGAGAAACGCTGGGCGGAAGCGGGTAGCCCCGCCAGATGCTCCCAGATGGCGGCGTCAGTCGGCCCCTCCGGCGGCGGCCCGGTGGTGTCGGCCGCGAAGTCCTCGGCTGCGTCGACGGGCGGCGCAGCGGCCTCGCCCGCGTCAGGCAGCGGGCTCGCCGCTCCCCGGCGGGACGCCGGCTCTTCCCCCCGACCGATCTCAAGCGCCTCCATGAATTGGCGGACAAGCTGCTTGTGGGCAGCTTGCCGCCGTCGGCACTTGATTGCCTCAAGCGTTCGGTCGGGGAACATCCTGATGAGCTCTTGATTTACAAAGAAGAACCGGGCGTCCCTCTCGAGGAACAGTTCGGCCTCTGCCCTGGCGAGCGACAGGACTTCTTCCTCCGTCCACCTCGCGCGATGCCTCTCCGTGACGATCTCCGCGTTGGCGGCCGCAAGATGTTGGCGGCGGCGATGGACCCCGAGACCGTTCTTGGTTGTAAAGCTGCGGTGGCACTCACTACAGGTATACATAGCTGCAAAAGTTACAAGATTTTCGGCACGGCCGGTTGGCCGGCTAGGTGCTGGGGGAGTTGGGGTGGCACCTTCAGCGGAAGGGCCACCACTTATTCTCTGCTTACTGCCCCCAACTAAAAAAGGGATAGTGCGAGGGGGGGCTGGTAACCCCCCCAAGCCCCTGGTGCGGTCTTCCACTCTGCGAAATCAGCGGGCCCACGAGAAGGGGAGAAGACCGCAGGAGAGGAGAGGCTAAGAGGGCTAGGCCCATGTATTGCGCATCACTCTCCCTGTAACTATAACCCAAGGAAGGCACCTCGCAGCAGCAGCACGGCTACATCAAGACCGCACTTCGAAAAGCCAAGTCCGGATGCAGCCACACCGCCGCCACTTGGCCACCTTAAGAGAGTCATAGTTACTCCCGCCGTTTACCCGCGCTTGCTTGAATTTCTTCACGTTGACATTCAGAGCACTGGGCAGAAATCACATTGCGTCAACACCCGCTAGGGCCATCGCAATGCTTTGTTTTAATTAGACAGTCGGATTCCCCCAGTCCGTGCCAGTTCTGAGTTGATCGTTGAATGGCGGCCGAAGAGAATCCGCGCACCCGCGCGCCCCCGGAGGAGCACGCTAAGGCGGACGCGGCCTCGCAGCAAGGAAGATCCGTGGGAGGCCAAGGCACGGGACCGAGCTCGGATCCTGCACGCAGGTTGAAGCACCGGGGCGCGAACGCCGCGCAGGCGCGCGCATCCTGCACCGCCGGCCAGCACGAGGCCAACCAACGGCGAGAGCAGACCACGCCCGCGCTAAACGCCCGCACTTACCGGCACCCCTACGGCACTCACCTCGCCCAGGCCCGGCACGTTAGCGCTGACCCACTTCCCGACCAAGCCCGACACGCCCCGATCCTCAGAGCCAATCCTTATCCCGAAGTTACGGATCCAATTTGCCGACTTCCCTTACCTACATTATTCTATCGACTAGAGGCTCTTCACCTTGGAGACCTGCTGCGGATATGGGTACGAACCGGCGCGACACCTCCACGTGGCCCTCTCCCGGATTTTCAAGGTCCGAGGGGAAGATCGGGACACCGCCGCAACTGCGGTGCTCTTCGCGTTCCAAACCCTATCTCCCTGCTAGAGGATTCCAGGGAACTCGAACGCTCATGCAGAAAAGAAAACTCTTCCCCGATCTCCCGACGGCGTCTCCGGGTCCTTTTGGGTTACCCCGACGAGCATCTCTAAAAGAGGGGCCCGACTTGTATCGGTTCCGCTGCCGGGTTCCGGAATAGGAACCGGATTCCCTTTCGCCCAACGGGGGCCAGCACAAAGTGCATCATGCTATGACGGCCCCCATCAACATCGGATTTCTCCTAGGGCTTAGGATCGACTGACTCGTGTGCAACGGCTGTTCACACGAAACCCTTCTCCGCGTCAGCCCTCCAGGGCCTCGCTGGAGTATTTGCTACTACCACCAAGATCTGCACCGACGGCGGCTCCAGGCAGGCTCACGCCCAGACCCTTCTGCGCCCACCGCCGCGACCCTCCTACTCGTCAGGGCTTCGCGGCCGGCCGCAAGGACCGGCCATGACTGCCAGACTGACGGCCGAGTATAGGCACGACGCTTCAGCGCCATCCATTTTCAGGGCTAGTTGCTTCGGCAGGTGAGTTGTTACACACTCCTTAGCGGATTCCGACTTCCATGGCCACCGTCCTGCTGTCTTAAGCAACCAACGCCTTTCATGGTTTCCCATGAGCGTCGATTCGGGCGCCTTAACTCGGCGTTTGGTTCATCCCACAGCGCCAGTTCTGCTTACCAAAAGTGGCCCACTTGGCACTCCGATCCGAGTCGTTTGCTCGCGGCTTCAGCATATCAAGCAAGCCGGAGATCTCACCCATTTAAAGTTTGAGAATAGGTTGAGGTCGTTTCGGCCCCAAGGCCTCTAATCATTCGCTTTACCGGA
>NW_025726031.1:40000-47500 GCF_021461395.2 Schistocerca americana
TCGTTATCGGAATTAACCAGACAAATCGCTCCACCAACTAAGAACGGCCATGCACCACCACCCACCGAATCAAGAAAGAGCTATCAATCTGTCAATCCTTCCGGTGTCCGGGCCTGGTGAGGTTTCCCGTGTTGAGTCAAATTAAGCCGCAGGCTCCACTCCTGGTGGTGCCCTTCCGTCAATTCCTTTAAGTTTCAGCTTTGCAACCATACTTCCCCCGGAACCCAAAAGCTTTGGTTTCCCGGAGGCTGCCCGCCGAGTCATCGGAGGAACTGCGGCGGATCGCTGGCTGGCATCGTTTATGGTTAGAACTAGGGCGGTATCTGATCGCCTTCGAACCTCTAACTTTCGTTCTTGATTAATGAAAACATACTTGGCAAATGCTTTCGCTTCTGTTCGTCTTGCGACGATCCAAGAATTTCACCTCTAACGTCGCAATACGAATGCCCCCGCCTGTCCCTATTAATCATTACCTCGGGTTCCGAAAACCAACAAAATAGAACCGAGGTCCTATTCCATTATTCCATGCACACAGTATTCAGGCGGGCTTGCCTGCTTTAAGCACTCTAATTTGTTCAAAGTAAACGTGCCGGCCCACCGAGACACTCACTCAAGAGCACCCTGGTAGGATTGCAACGGGGTCCGCCTCGGGACGCACGAGCACGCACGAGGCGCGTCGCACGCCTTCAGCTCGCCCCACCGGCAGGACGTCCCACGATACATGCCAGTTAAACACCGACGGGCGGTGAACCAACAGCGTGGGACACAAATCCAACTACGAGCTTTTTAACCGCAACAACTTTAATATACGCTATTGGAGCTGGAATTACCGCGGCTGCTGGCACCAGACTTGCCCTCCAATAGATACTCGTTAAAGGATTTAAAGTGTACTCATTCCGATTACGGGGCCTCGGATGAGTCCCGTATCGTTATTTTTCGTCACTACCTCCCCGTGCCGGGAGTGGGTAATTTGCGCGCCTGCTGCCTTCCTTGGATGTGGTAGCCGTTTCTCAGGCTCCCTCTCCGGAATCGAACCCTGATTCCCCGTTACCCGTTACAACCATGGTAGGCGCAGAACCTACCATCGACAGTTGATAAGGCAGACATTTGAAAGATGCGTCGCCGGTACGAGGACCGTGCGATCAGCCCAAAGTTATTCAGAGTCACCAAGGCAAACGGACCGGACGAGCCGACCGATTGGTTTTGATCTAATAAAAGCGTCCCTTCCATCTCTGGTCGGGACTCTGTTTGCATGTATTAGCTCTAGAATTACCACAGTTATCCAAGTAACGTGGGTACGATCTAAGGAACCATAACTGATTTAATGAGCCATTCGCGGTTTCACCTTAATGCGGCTTGTACTGAGACATGCATGGCTTAATCTTTGAGACAAGCATATGACTACTGGCAGGATCAACCAGGGAGCTGCGTCAACTAGAGCTGAGCAGCCGGCCGCCCGGGAGTGTGTCCCGGGGGCCCGCGCGAACACGCAAGCGTCCGCTCAATTATTCTGCAAACAGGAGGAGGCTGAGCTCCCCTGCACGATACACCTCGAAACCCTCTCAGGTCCCGGCGGCGCGCAGCGCCGTCCTAAGTACTTGGTCGGGTTCGAGAGAGGCGCAATCGCCCGGAGTTTGGCGAGTAGACGCTTTAGGTGCGACCACCCGTGCTCCCAACTGAGCTTGCCGCTGCCGACAGAGGCCCGGGAGCGTGCTGTCGTGGCATTGCCGGCGGGAGACAACACGCGCCACCTACGGTGGCCGGCAGCTCCAACGCCAGCGCCACAGAAGGACAAAAGCCCCACTTGGGTGCCGAAGCGAACTCTCCCAGCACAGCGCACGCGCCAACACGTCCGCACAGCTGCGATACAAACCACCTGCGAGAACCGCAGAGGCGACCGAGCAGCAGACGGCGTCGCGGCGCCGAGCGCCGGGCGGCGGCGCATCCTCAGCGCACACAGTCCTCAATCGGACCAGCACACTGCAGATGTCCACCGCGCTTCGCACCGGGCCCGCGAGGACCTACTTTGGCCGCACGGCGCCGCGTGCAGGGTGCGCCGGCGCGCAGCTGCGCCGCCTGCCGCCTCCGTCGGCCGGCGCGCCTGCCACTGGCCGCCCCCACCAGCCGGCTGTAGCGCGTGCGCCCACGCACCGCGCGGCCAGCACGCCGGGAGGCCCCCCCTCACCGGCCGGGGACGGTCCCACCCAGCCACCGCCGCGTATCGCTTCACACCCACATGCCATTCACGTTCGTGGGCATGGTGGGTATCGCTGAAACAACCGGTTGGTAGCTCAACCGATCGTCGCCATCACTGATTCACCTCTAGCGAGAACAACCGCACCACAACGGTTTACCAGTTGTTCATTTGCGTAACGTCACCAGCAAACGTAGACGTCCATCGCCATTTGCAAATTCAACGATTGTTGCATGCCTGTGTCAGGTGTCACGACACACTATGTCTGCCCACATACACGCAACAACATGTGCACGCTTCGCGAACACGTGGAAGGTGGCCCCCGTACGTATGCGATGTCCATTGCGCGAACGACTGTCAACCGGCCTCTGTCGCATGTCGCAGATGTGGAACGCAGTGCACCATGCTGTCACGGTGTGTGAGAAGAGACGACTACGTCTGACAACACGCGCCACTACATCAACAGACGGCTCATGCTGATCGCCATCCAGGGCATACCACACTGCAATCCGGCTCTTATAGGGAGACGACACATAGCTGAGTGCACAACAGTTGGACCGCATGGTTCGCCGTTGTTGGCGCAGTCGTTGTACGGTCACATGTACCACGATGTATCATTCAGTACATGAGGACCAATGTGCAGTACAGTGTGTGATTTGGACGTACAACATCAGCGGACAGTTGACACAGGCCGTACCACAGCGTAGGCTAAGTGCTTCGCCATGCGAATGCCAATGAACAACTGCGAAGGGCATTGAGCATGTACGTCCTGCTGCCATCCACATTACAGTGTATCGCTGCAAGGTGTTTAACATGAAGCGATACACTGGGGACCAGGCAGTGCGAGTAGCAAACTATATTGCGGGGGTTGCAGTTAGGCAACACTACACTAATTTAACGCGTCGTATGACAATTACAGAGCGGGTTAAGGCCCAACGTGTGTTGGGTTAAGGCCCAACGTGTGTTGGGTTAAGGCCCAACGTGTGTTGGGTTAAGGCCCAACGTGTGTTGGGTTAAGGCCCAACGTGTGTTGGGTTAAGGCCCAACGTGTGTTGGGTTAAGGCCCAACGTGTGTTGGGTTAAGGCCCAACGTGTGTTGGGTTAAGGCCCAACGTGTGTTGGGTTAAGGCCCAACGTGTGTTGGGTTAAGGCCCAACGTGTGTTGGGTTAAGGCCCAACGTGTGTTGGGTTAAGGCCCAACGTGTGTTGGGTTAAGGCCCAACGTGTGTTGGGTTAAGGCCCAACGTGTGTTGGGTTAAGGCGCAACGTGGGTTGGGTTAAGGCGCAACGTGGGTTGGGTTAAGGCCCAACGTGGGTTGGGTTAAGGCGCAACGTGGGTTGGGTTAAGGCGCAACGTGGGTTGGGTTAAGGCGCAACGTGGGTTAGGTTAAGGCGCAACGTGGGTTAGGTTAAGGCGCAACGTAGGTTAGGTTAAGGCGCAATATAGGTTAGGTTAAGGCGCAATATAGGTTAGGTTAAGGCGCAATATAGGTTAGGTTAAGGCGCAATATAGGTTAGGTTAAGGCGCAATATAGGTTAGGTTAAGGCGCAATATAGGTTAGGTTAAGGCGCAATATAGGTTAGGTTAAGGCGCAACGTAGGTTAGGTTAAGGCGCAACATAGGTTAGGTTAAGGCGCAACATAGGTTAGGTTAAGGCGCAACATGGGTTAGGTTAAGGCGCAATATAGGTTAGGTTAAGGCACAATATGGGTTAGGTTAAGGCACAATATGGGTTAGGTTAAGGCACAATATGGGTTAGGTTAAGGCACAATATGGGTTAGGTTAAGGCACAATATGGGTTAGGTTAAGGCACAATATGGGTTAGGTTAAGGCACAATATGGGTTAGGTTAAGGCACAATATGGGTTAGGTTAAGGCACAATATGGGTTAGGTTAAGGCACAATATGGGTTAGGTTAAGGCACAATATGGGTTAGGTTAAGGCACAATATGGGTTAGGTTAAGGCACAATATGGGTTAGGTTAAGGCACAATATGGGTTAGGTTAAGGCACAATATGGGTTAGGTTAAGGCACAATATGGGTTAGGTTAAGGCACAATATGGGTTAGGTTAAGGCACAATATGGGTTAGGTTAAGGCACAATATGGGTTAGGTTAAGGCACAATATGGGTTAGGTTAAGGCACAATATGGGTTAGGTTAAGGCACAATATGGGTTAGGTTAAGGCACAATATGGGTTAGGTTAAGGCACAATATGGGTTAGGTTAAGGCACAATATGGGTTAGGTTAAGGCACAATATGGGTTAGGTTAAGGCACAACGTGGGTTAGGTTAAGGCACAACGTGGGTTAGGTTAAGGCACAACGTGGGTTAGGTTAAGGCACAACGTGGGTTAGGTTAAGGCACAACGTGGGTTAGGTTAAGGCACAACGTGGGTTAGGTTAAGGCACAACGTGGGTTAGGTTAAGGCACAACGTGGGTTAGGTTAAGGCACAATACGGGTTAGGTTAAGGCACAATACGGGTTAGGTTAAGGCACAATACGGGTTAGGTTAAGGCACAATACGGGTTAGGTTAAGGCACAATACGGGTTAGGTTAAGGCACAATACGGGTTAGGTTAAGGCACAATACGGGTTAGGTTAAGGCACAATACGGGTTAGGTTAAGGCACAATACGGGTTAGGTTAAGGCACAATACGGGTTAGGTTAAGGCACAATACGGGTTAGGTTAAGGCACAATACGGGTTAGGTTAAGGCACAATACGGGTTAGGTTAAGGTACAATACGGGTTAGGTTAAGGCACAATACGGGTTAGGTTAAGGCACAATACGGGTTAGGTTAAGGCACAATACGGGTTAGGTTAAGGCACAATATGGGTTAGGTTAAGGCACAATATGGGTTAGGTTAAGGCACAATATGGGTTAGGTTAAGGCACAATATGGGTTAGGTTAAGGCACAATATGGGTTAGGTTAAGGCACAATATGGGTTAGGTTAAGGCACAATATGGGTTAGGTTAAGGCACAATATGGGTTAGGTTAAGGCACAATATGGGTTAGGTTAAGGCACAATATGGGTTAGGTTAAGGCACAATATGGGTTAGGTTAAGGCACAATATGGGTTAGGTTAAGGCACAATATGGGTTAGGTTAAGGCACAATATGGGTTAGGTTAAGGCACAACGTGGGTTAGGTTAAGGCACAACGTGGGTTAGGTTAAGGCACAACGTGGGTTAGGTTAAGGCACAACGTGGGTTAGGTTAAGGCACAACGTGGGTTAGGTTAAGGCACAACGTGGGTTAGGTTAAGGCACAACGTGGGTTAGGTTAAGGCACAACGTGGGTTAGGTTAAGGCACAACGTGGGTTAGGTTAAGGCACAATACGGGTTAGGTTAAGGCACAATACGGGTTAGGTTAAGGCACAATACGGGTTAGGTTAAGGCACAATACGGGTTAGGTTAAGGCACAATACGGGTTAGGTTAAGGCACAATACGGGTTAGGTTAAGGCACAATACGGGTTAGGTTAAGGCACAATACGGGTTAGGTTAAGGCACAATACGGGTTAGGTTAAGGCACAATACGGGTTAGGTTAAGGCACAATACGGGTTAGGTTAAGGCACAATACGGGTTAGGTTAAGGCACAATACGGGTTAGGTTAAGGCACAATACGGGTTAGGTTAAGGCACAATACGGGTTAGGTTAAGGTACAATACGGGTTAGGTTAAGGCACAATATGGGTTAGGTTAAGGCACAATATGGGTTAGGTTAAGGCACAATATGGGTTAGGTTAAGGTACAATATGGGTTAGGTTAAGGCACAATATGGGTTAGGTTAAGGCACAATATGGGTTAGGTTAAGGCACAATATGGGTTAGGTTAAGGCACAATATGGGTTAGGTTAAGGCACAATATGGGTTAGGTTAAGGCACAATATGGGTTAGGTTAAGGCACAATATGGGTTAGGTTAAGGCACAATATGGGTTAGGTTAAGGCACAATATGGGTTAGGTTAAGGCACAATATGGGTTAGGTTAAGGCACAACGTGGGTTAGGTTAAGGCACAACGTGGGTTAGGTTAAGGCACAACGTGGGTTAGGTTAAGGCACAACGTGGGTTAGGTTAAGGCACAACGTGGGTTAGGTTAAGGCACAACGTGGGTTAGGTTAAGGCACAACGTGGGTTAGGTTAAGGCACAACGTGGGTTAGGTTAAGGCACAATACGGGTTAGGTTAAGGCACAATACGGGTTAGGTTAAGGCACAATACGGGTTAGGTTAAGGCACAATACGGGTTAGGTTAAGGCACAATACGGGTTAGGTTAAGGCACAATACGGGTTAGGTTAAGGCACAATACGGGTTAGGTTAAGGCACAATACGGGTTAGGTTAAGGCACAATACGGGTTAGGTTAAGGCACAATACGGGTTAGGTTAAGGCACAATACGGGTTAGGTTAAGGTACACATTGTTGTAAGGAAAGGTGTTTTGGGGGGGGGGGGGCCGGTTTGTTGATTGTGATTATCGTAAGTAAATGACTGCGGCATCATCTGATTTGCCACGTCAGGGTGCACCTTTGGCTCATAACAGGCGGCGCTCTGATTCCATGCTTGTGGCAGACCTGTGTCTTTCATTCCTGCCATTGTTTGTGTGCTGTGACAGGAGGCAGTATTGTGATGTTGGGTGTACCCCTGTGTAGGACATGTGTGGGTGTTGGTGGCTTAGCTGAGCAATGGTGGTTGTCGGAAGGGTGGGATATTCTGTTTTGTGAGTGGACCTCCCGGTCTGGTTATGATAGTGTGGATAGTCTAATGTGGCGGAGAGGATGCACTGGGTGTTGTTCCATGCTGGTGCTTACATATTGTCTCTGTGCCTGTTACAGGCAGAGAGTAGTGCGTGATAAGAGTGTCTGGCTGACGTGTGGTTGTGATTGTGAGCAGAGTCTTTCAGCATGTATACGGACAGTTGTATACATTATCTGTATTTTGATGGCTCTATCTATTACTAATCAGCGCCGTGTATACGTTTCATCCGGTTCCAGTCGAAACTGTTGTATCTCTGTACATTAGTGACACGGCGAGGCCGCCATGTAGTTACTCGTCTCGGCAGCTTCCACCGGTGTATGGCAAATGATTATAAGGAATCAGTCTAGTCGTCAATACCGATAGTGTGACGTCACATGTCTGGGGTGGGGGACGCTGCGCCCTTCCGGTGGGTCATGGCCTAGAAAGACTCTTCCCACGCAGGGGGGCTTGGACTGTCATTGACTCTTCCGAGTAATATACTTGCCGTACGTTTTTGCGACTGCGAGTGCAACGCTCACCGGTACCGACATGGATGGAGCGCCTCCTAGCTGACCGC
>NW_025726031.1:55000-60000 GCF_021461395.2 Schistocerca americana
GATACTCGTTAAAGGATTTAAAGTGTACTCATTCCGATTACGGGGCCTCGGATGAGTCCCGTATCGTTATTTTTCGTCACTACCTCCCCGTGCCGGGAGTGGGTAATTTGCGCGCCTGCTGCCTTCCTTGGATGTGGTAGCCGTTTCTCAGGCTCCCTCTCCGGAATCGAACCCTGATTCCCCGTTACCCGTTACAACCATGGTAGGCGCAGAACCTACCATCGACAGTTGATAAGGCAGACATTTGAAAGATGCGTCGCCGGTACGAGGACCGTGCGATCAGCCCAAAGTTATTCAGAGTCACCAAGGCAAACGGACCGGACGAGCCGACCGATTGGTTTTGATCTAATAAAAGCGTCCCTTCCATCTCTGGTCGGGACTCTGTTTGCATGTATTAGCTCTAGAATTACCACAGTTATCCAAGTAACGTGGGTACGATCTAAGGAACCATAACTGATTTAATGAGCCATTCGCGGTTTCACCTTAATGCGGCTTGTACTGAGACATGCATGGCTTAATCTTTGAGACAAGCATATGACTACTGGCAGGATCAACCAGGGAGCTGCGTCAACTAGAGCTGAGCAGCCGGCCGCCCGGGAGTGTGTCCCGGGGGCCCGCGCGAACACGCAAGCGTCCGCTCAATTATTCTGCAAACAGGAGGAGGCTGAGCTCCCCTGCACGATACACCTCGAAACCCTCTCAGGTCCCGGCGGCGCGCAGCGCCGTCCTAAGTACTTGGTCGGGTTCGAGAGAGGCGCAATCGCCCGGAGTTTGGCGAGTAGACGCTTTAGGTGCGACCACCCGTGCTCCCAACTGAGCTTGCCGCTGCCGACAGAGGCCCGGGAGCGTGCTGTCGTGGCATTGCCGGCGGGAGACAACACGCGCCACCTACGGTGGCCGGCAGCTCCAACGCCAGCGCCACAGAAGGACAAAAGCCCCACTTGGGTGCCGAAGCGAACTCTCCCAGCACAGCGCACGCGCCAACACGTCCGCACAGCTGCGATACAAACCACCTGCGAGAACCGCAGAGGCGACCGAGCAGCAGACGGCGTCGCGGCGCCGAGCGCCGGGCGGCGGCGCATCCTCAGCGCACACAGTCCTCAATCGGACCAGCACACTGCAGATGTCCACCGCGCTTCGCACCGGGCCCGCGAGGACCTACTTTGGCCGCACGGCGCCGCGTGCAGGGTGCGCCGGCGCGCAGCTGCGCCGCCTGCCGCCTCCGTCGGCCGGCGCGCCTGCCACTGGCCGCCCCCACCAGCCGGCTGTAGCGCGTGCGCCCACGCACCGCGCGGCCAGCACGCCGGGAGGCCCCCCCTCACCGGCCGGGGACGGTCCCACCCAGCCACCGCCGCGTATCGCTTCACACCCACATGCCATTCACGTTCGTGGGCATGGTGGGTATCGCTGAAACAACCGGTTGGTAGCTCAACCGATCGTCGCCATCACTGATTCACCTCTAGCGAGAACAACCGCACCACAACGGTTTACCAGTTGTTCATTTGCGTAACGTCACCAGCAAACGTAGACGTCCATCGCCATTTGCAAATTCAACGATTGTTGCATGCCTGTGTCAGGTGTCACGACACACTATGTCTGCCCACATACACGCAACAACATGTGCACGCTTCGCGAACACGTGGAAGGTGGCCCCCGTACGTATGCGATGTCCATTGCGCGAACGACTGTCAACCGGCCTCTGTCGCATGTCGCAGATGTGGAACGCAGTGCACCATGCTGTCACGGTGTGTGAGAAGAGACGACTACGTCTGACAACACGCGCCACTACATCAACAGACGGCTCATGCTGATCGCCATCCAGGGCATACCACACTGCAATCCGGCTCTTATAGGGAGACGACACATAGCTGAGTGCACAACAGTTGGACCGCATGGTTCGCCGTTGTTGGCGCAGTCGTTGTACGGTCACATGTACCACGATGTATCATTCAGTACATGAGGACCAATGTGCAGTACAGTGTGTGATTTGGACGTACAACATCAGCGGACAGTTGACACAGGCCGTACCACAGCGTAGGCTAAGTGCTTCGCCATGCGAATGCCAATGAACAACTGCGAAGGGCATTGAGCATGTACGTCCTGCTGCCATCCACATTACAGTGTATCGCTGCAAGGTGTTTAACATGAAGCGATACACTGGGGACCAGGCAGTGCGAGTAGCAAACTATATTGCGGGGGTTGCAGTTAGGCAACACTACACTAATTTAACGCGTCGTATGACAATTACAGAGCGGGTTAAGGCCCAACGTGTGTTGGGTTAAGGCCCAACGTGTGTTGGGTTAAGGCCCAACGTGTGTTGGGTTAAGGCCCAACGTGTGTTGGGTTAAGGCCCAACGTGTGTTGGGTTAAGGCCCAACGTGTGTTGGGTTAAGGCCCAACGTGTGTTGGGTTAAGGCCCAACGTGTGTTGGGTTAAGGCCCAACGTGTGTTGGGTTAAGGCCCAACGTGTGTTGGGTTAAGGCCCAACGTGTGTTGGGTTAAGGCCCAACGTGTGTTGGGTTAAGGCCCAACGTGTGTTGGGTTAAGGCCCAACGTGTGTTGGGTTAAGGCCCAACGTGGGTTGGGTTAAGGCGCAACGTGGGTTGGGTTAAGGCGCAACGTGGGTTGGGTTAAGGCCCAACGTGGGTTGGGTTAAGGCGCAACGTGGGTTGGGTTAAGGCGCAACGTGGGTTGGGTTAAGGCGCAACGTGGGTTAGGTTAAGGCGCAACGTGGGTTAGGTTAAGGCGCAACGTAGGTTAGGTTAAGGCGCAATATAGGTTAGGTTAAGGCGCAATATAGGTTAGGTTAAGGCGCAATATAGGTTAGGTTAAGGCGCAATATAGGTTAGGTTAAGGCGCAATATAGGTTAGGTTAAGGCGCAATATAGGTTAGGTTAAGGCGCAATATAGGTTAGGTTAAGGCGCAACATAGGTTAGGTTAAGGCGCAACATAGGTTAGGTTAAGGCGCAACATGGGTTAGGTTAAGGCGCAATATAGGTTAGGTTAAGGCACAATATGGGTTAGGTTAAGGCACAATATGGGTTAGGTTAAGGCACAATATGGGTTAGGTTAAGGCACAATATGGGTTAGGTTAAGGCACAATATGGGTTAGGTTAAGGCACAATATGGGTTAGGTTAAGGCACAATATGGGTTAGGTTAAGGCACAATATGGGTTAGGTTAAGGCACAATATGGGTTAGGTTAAGGCACAATATGGGTTAGGTTAAGGCACAATATGGGTTAGGTTAAGGCACAATATGGGTTAGGTTAAGGCACAATATGGGTTAGGTTAAGGCACAATATGGGTTAGGTTAAGGCACAATATGGGTTAGGTTAAGGCACAATATGGGTTAGGTTAAGGCACAATATGGGTTAGGTTAAGGCACAATATGGGTTAGGTTAAGGCACAATATGGGTTAGGTTAAGGCACAATATGGGTTAGGTTAAGGCACAATATGGGTTAGGTTAAGGCACAATATGGGTTAGGTTAAGGCACAACGTGGGTTAGGTTAAGGCACAACGTGGGTTAGGTTAAGGCACAACGTGGGTTAGGTTAAGGCACAACGTGGGTTAGGTTAAGGCACAACGTGGGTTAGGTTAAGGCACAACGTGGGTTAGGTTAAGGCACAACGTGGGTTAGGTTAAGGCACAACGTGGGTTAGGTTAAGGCACAATACGGGTTAGGTTAAGGCACAATACGGGTTAGGTTAAGGCACAATACGGGTTAGGTTAAGGCACAATACGGGTTAGGTTAAGGCACAATACGGGTTAGGTTAAGGCACAATACGGGTTAGGTTAAGGCACAATACGGGTTAGGTTAAGGCACAATACGGGTTAGGTTAAGGCACAATACGGGTTAGGTTAAGGCACAATACGGGTTAGGTTAAGGCACAATACGGGTTAGGTTAAGGCACAATACGGGTTAGGTTAAGGCACAATACGGGTTAGGTTAAGGTACAATACGGGTTAGGTTAAGGCACAATACGGGTTAGGTTAAGGCACAATATGGGTTAGGTTAAGGCACAATATGGGTTAGGTTAAGGCACAATATGGGTTAGGTTAAGGCACAATATGGGTTAGGTTAAGGCACAATATGGGTTAGGTTAAGGCACAATATGGGTTAGGTTAAGGCACAATATGGGTTAGGTTAAGGCACAATATGGGTTAGGTTAAGGCACAATATGGGTTAGGTTAAGGCACAATATGGGTTAGGTTAAGGCACAATATGGGTTAGGTTAAGGCACAATATGGGTTAGGTTAAGGCACAATATGGGTTAGGTTAAGGCACAATGTGGGTTAGGTTAAGGCACAACGTGGGTTAGGTTAAGGCACAACGTGGGTTAGGTTAAGGCACAACGTGGGTTAGGTTAAGGCACAACGTGGGTTAGGTTAAGGCACAACGTGGGTTAGGTTAAGGCACAACGTGGGTTAGGTTAAGGCACAACGTGGGTTAGGTTAAGGCACAACGTGGGTTAGGTTAAGGCACAATACGGGTTAGGTTAAGGCACAATACGGGTTAGGTTAAGGCACAATACGGGTTAGGTTAAGGCACAATACGGGTTAGGTTAAGGCACAATACGGGTTAGGTTAAGGCACAATACGGGTTAGGTTAAGGCACAATACGGGTTAGGTTAAGGCACAATACGGGTTAGGTTAAGGCACAATACGGGTTAGGTTAAGGCACAATACGGGTTAGGTTAAGGCACAATACGGGTTAGGTTAAGGCACAATACGGGTTAGGTTAAGGCACAATACGGGTTAGGTTAAGGCACAATACGGGTTAGGTTAAGGCACAATACGGGTTAGGTTAAGGCACAATACGGGTTAGGTTAAGGCACAATACGGGTTAGGTTAAGGCACAATACGGGTTAGGTTAAGGCACAATATGGGTTAGGTTAAGGCACAATATGGGTTAGGTTAAGGCACAATATGGGTTAGGTTAAGGCACAATATGGGTTAGGTTAAGGCACAATATGGGTTAGGTTAAGGCACAATATGG
>NW_025726031.1:70000-75000 GCF_021461395.2 Schistocerca americana
CCGCGAGGACCTACTTTGGCCGCACGGCGCCGCGTGCAGGGTGCGCCGGCGCGCAGCTGCGCCGCCTGCCGCCTCCGTCGGCCGGCGCGCCTGCCACTGGCCGCCCCCACCAGCCGGCTGTAGCGCGTGCGCCCACGCACCGCGCGGCCAGCACGCCGGGAGGCCCCCCCTCACCGGCCGGGGACGGTCCCACCCAGCCACCGCCGCGTATCGCTTCACACCCACATGCCATTCACGTTCGTGGGCATGGTGGGTATCGCTGAAACAACCGGTTGGTAGCTCAACCGATCGTCGCCATCACTGATTCACCTCTAGCGAGAACAACCGCACCACAACGGTTTACCAGTTGTTCATTTGCGTAACGTCACCAGCAAACGTAGACGTCCATCGCCATTTGCAAATTCAACGATTGTTGCATGCCTGTGTCAGGTGTCACGACACACTATGTCTGCCCACATACACGCAACAACATGTGCACGCTTCGCGAACACGTGGAAGGTGGCCCCCGTACGTATGCGATGTCCATTGCGCGAACGACTGTCAACCGGCCTCTGTCGCATGTCGCAGATGTGGAACGCAGTGCACCATGCTGTCACGGTGTGTGAGAAGAGACGACTACGTCTGACAACACGCGCCACTACATCAACAGACGGCTCATGCTGATCGCCATCCAGGGCATACCACACTGCAATCCGGCTCTTATAGGGAGACGACACATAGCTGAGTGCACAACAGTTGGACCGCATGGTTCGCCGTTGTTGGCGCAGTCGTTGTACGGTCACATGTACCACGATGTATCATTCAGTACATGAGGACCAATGTGCAGTACAGTGTGTGATTTGGACGTACAACATCAGCGGACAGTTGACACAGGCCGTACCACAGCGTAGGCTAAGTGCTTCGCCATGCGAATGCCAATGAACAACTGCGAAGGGCATTGAGCATGTACGTCCTGCTGCCATCCACATTACAGTGTATCGCTGCAAGGTGTTTAACATGAAGCGATACACTGGGGACCAGGCAGTGCGAGTAGCAAACTATATTGCGGGGGTTGCAGTTAGGCAACACTACACTAATTTAACGCGTCGTATGACAATTACAGAGCGGGTTAAGGCCCAACGTGTGTTGGGTTAAGGCCCAACGTGTGTTGGGTTAAGGCCCAACGTGTGTTGGGTTAAGGCCCAACGTGTGTTGGGTTAAGGCCCAACGTGTGTTGGGTTAAGGCCCAACGTGTGTTGGGTTAAGGCCCAACGTGTGTTGGGTTAAGGCCCAACGTGTGTTGGGTTAAGGCCCAACGTGTGTTGGGTTAAGGCCCAACGTGTGTTGGGTTAAGGCCCAACGTGTGTTGGGTTAAGGCCCAACGTGTGTTGGGTTAAGGCCCAACGTGTGTTGGGTTAAGGCCCAACGTGTGTTGGGTTAAGGCCCAACGTGTGTTGGGTTAAGGCCCAACGTGGGTTGGGTTAAGGCGCAACGTGGGTTGGGTTAAGGCGCAACGTGGGTTGGGTTAAGGCCCAACGTGGGTTGGGTTAAGGCGCAACGTGGGTTGGGTTAAGGCGCAACGTGGGTTGGGTTAAGGCGCAACGTGGGTTAGGTTAAGGCGCAACGTGGGTTAGGTTAAGGCGCAACGTAGGTTAGGTTAAGGCGCAATATAGGTTAGGTTAAGGCGCAATATAGGTTAGGTTAAGGCGCAATATAGGTTAGGTTAAGGCGCAATATAGGTTAGGTTAAGGCGCAATATAGGTTAGGTTAAGGCGCAATATAGGTTAGGTTAAGGCGCAATATAGGTTAGGTTAAGGCGCAACGTAGGTTAGGTTAAGGCGCAACATAGGTTAGGTTAAGGCGCAACATAGGTTAGGTTAAGGCGCAACATGGGTTAGGTTAAGGCGCAATATAGGTTAGGTTAAGGCACAATATGGGTTAGGTTAAGGCACAATATGGGTTAGGTTAAGGCACAATATGGGTTAGGTTAAGGCACAATATGGGTTAGGTTAAGGCACAATATGGGTTAGGTTAAGGCACAATATGGGTTAGGTTAAGGCACAATATGGGTTAGGTTAAGGCACAATATGGGTTAGGTTAAGGCACAATATGGGTTAGGTTAAGGCACAATATGGGTTAGGTTAAGGCACAATATGGGTTAGGTTAAGGCACAATATGGGTTAGGTTAAGGCACAATATGGGTTAGGTTAAGGCACAATATGGGTTAGGTTAAGGCACAATATGGGTTAGGTTAAGGCACAATATGGGTTAGGTTAAGGCACAATATGGGTTAGGTTAAGGCACAATATGGGTTAGGTTAAGGCACAATATGGGTTAGGTTAAGGCACAATATGGGTTAGGTTAAGGCACAATATGGGTTAGGTTAAGGCACAATATGGGTTAGGTTAAGGCACAATATGGGTTAGGTTAAGGCACAATATGGGTTAGGTTAAGGCACAACGTGGGTTAGGTTAAGGCACAACGTGGGTTAGGTTAAGGCACAACGTGGGTTAGGTTAAGGCACAACGTGGGTTAGGTTAAGGCACAACGTGGGTTAGGTTAAGGCACAACGTGGGTTAGGTTAAGGCACAACGTGGGTTAGGTTAAGGCACAACGTGGGTTAGGTTAAGGCACAATACGGGTTAGGTTAAGGCACAATACGGGTTAGGTTAAGGCACAATACGGGTTAGGTTAAGGCACAATACGGGTTAGGTTAAGGCACAATACGGGTTAGGTTAAGGCACAATACGGGTTAGGTTAAGGCACAATACGGGTTAGGTTAAGGCACAATACGGGTTAGGTTAAGGCACAATACGGGTTAGGTTAAGGCACAATACGGGTTAGGTTAAGGCACAATACGGGTTAGGTTAAGGCACAATACGGGTTAGGTTAAGGCACAATACGGGTTAGGTTAAGGCACAATACGGGTTAGGTTAAGGCACAATACGGGTTAGGTTAAGGCACAATACGGGTTAGGTTAAGGCACAATACGGGTTAGGTTAAGGCACAATACGGGTTAGGTTAAGGCACAATATGGGTTAGGTTAAGGCACAATATGGGTTAGGTTAAGGCACAATATGGGTTAGGTTAAGGCACAATATGGGTTAGGTTAAGGCACAATATGGGTTAGGTTAAGGCACAATATGGGTTAGGTTAAGGCACAATATGGGTTAGGTTAAGGCACAATATGGGTTAGGTTAAGGCACAATATGGGTTAGGTTAAGGCACAATATGGGTTAGGTTAAGGCACAATATGGGTTAGGTTAAGGCACAACGTGGGTTAGGTTAAGGCACAACGTGGGTTAGGTTAAGGCACAACGTGGGTTAGGTTAAGGCACAACGTGGGTTAGGTTAAGGCACAACGTGGGTTAGGTTAAGGCACAACGTGGGTTAGGTTAAGGCACAACGTGGGTTAGGTTAAGGCACAACGTGGGTTAGGTTAAGGCACAACGTGGGTTAGGTTAAGGCACAATACGGGTTAGGTTAAGGCACAATACGGGTTAGGTTAAGGCACAATACGGGTTAGGTTAAGGCACAATACGGGTTAGGTTAAGGCACAATACGGGTTAGGTTAAGGCACAATACGGGTTAGGTTAAGGCACAATACGGGTTAGGTTAAGGCACAATACGGGTTAGGTTAAGGCACAATACGGGTTAGGTTAAGGCACAATACGGGTTAGGTTAAGGCACAATACGGGTTAGGTTAAGGCACAATACGGGTTAGGTTAAGGCACAATACGGGTTAGGTTAAGGCACAATACGGGTTAGGTTAAGGCACAATACGGGTTAGGTTAAGGCACAATACGGGTTAGGTTAAGGCACAATATGGGTTAGGTTAAGGCACAATATGGGTTAGGTTAAGGCACAATATGGGTTAGGTTAAGGCACAATATGGGTTAGGTTAAGGCACAATATGGGTTAGGTTAAGGCACAATATGGGTTAGGTTAAGGCACAATATGGGTTAGGTTAAGGCACAATATGGGTTAGGTTAAGGCACAATATGGGTTAGGTTAAGGCACAATATGGGTTAGGTTAAGGCACAATATGGGTTAGGTTAAGGCACAACGTGGGTTAGGTTAAGGCACAACGTGGGTTAGGTTAAGGCACAACGTGGGTTAGGTTAAGGCACAACGTGGGTTAGGTTAAGGCACAACGTGGGTTAGGTTAAGGCACAACGTGGGTTAGGTTAAGGCACAACGTGGGTTAGGTTAAGGCACAATACGGGTTAGGTTAAGGCACAATACGGGTTAGGTTAAGGCACAATACGGGTTAGGTTAAGGCACAATACGGGTTAGGTTAAGGCACAATACGGGTTAGGTTAAGGCACAATACGGGTTAGGTTAAGGCACAATACGGGTTAGGTTAAGGCACAATACGGGTTAGGTTAAGGCACAATACGGGTTAGGTTAAGGCACAATACGGGTTAGGTTAAGGCACAATACGGGTTAGGTTAAGGCACAATACGGGTTAGGTTAAGGCACAATACGGGTTAGGTTAAGGTACAATACGGGTTAGGTTAAGGCACAATATGGGTTAGGTTAAGGCACAATATGGGTTAGGTTAAGGCACAATATGGGTTAGGTTAAGGCACAATATGGGTTAGGTTAAGGCACAATATGGGTTAGGTTAAGGCACAATATGGGTTAGGTTAAGGCACAATATGGGTTAGGTTAAGGCACAATATGGGTTAGGTTAAGGCACAATATGGGTTAGGTTAAGGCACAATATGGGTTAGGTTAAGGCACAATATGGGTTAGGTTAAGGCACAATATGGGTTAGGTTAAGGCACAACGTGGGTTAGGTTAAGGCACAACGTGGGTTAGGTTAAGGCACAACGTGGGTTAGGTTAAGGCACAACGTGGGTTAGGTTAAGGCACAACGTGGGTTAGGTTAAGGCACAACGTGGGTTAGGTTAAGGCACAACGTGGGTTAGGTTAAGGCACAATACGGGTTAGGTTAAGGCACAATACGGGTTAGGTTAAGGCACAATACGGGTTAGGTTAAGGCACAATACGGGTTA
>NW_025726031.1:85000-90000 GCF_021461395.2 Schistocerca americana
GACAAAAGCCCCACTTGGGTGCCGAAGCGAACTCTCCCAGCACAGCGCACGCGCCAACACGTCCGCACAGCTGCGATACAAACCACCTGCGAGAACCGCAGAGGCGACCGAGCAGCAGACGGCGTCGCGGCGCCGAGCGCCGGGCGGCGGCGCATCCTCAGCGCACACAGTCCTCAATCGGACCAGCACACTGCAGATGTCCACCGCGCTTCGCACCGGGCCCGCGAGGACCTACTTTGGCCGCACGGCGCCGCGTGCAGGGTGCGCCGGCGCGCAGCTGCGCCGCCTGCCGCCTCCGTCGGCCGGCGCGCCTGCCACTGGCCGCCCCCACCAGCCGGCTGTAGCGCGTGCGCCCACGCACCGCGCGGCCAGCACGCCGGGAGGCCCCCCCTCACCGGCCGGGGACGGTCCCACCCAGCCACCGCCGCGTATCGCTTCACACCCACATGCCATTCACGTTCGTGGGCATGGTGGGTATCGCTGAAACAACCGGTTGGTAGCTCAACCGATCGTCGCCATCACTGATTCACCTCTAGCGAGAACAACCGCACCACAACGGTTTACCAGTTGTTCATTTGCGTAACGTCACCAGCAAACGTAGACGTCCATCGCCATTTGCAAATTCAACGATTGTTGCATGCCTGTGTCAGGTGTCACGACACACTATGTCTGCCCACATACACGCAACAACATGTGCACGCTTCGCGAACACGTGGAAGGTGGCCCCCGTACGTATGCGATGTCCATTGCGCGAACGACTGTCAACCGGCCTCTGTCGCATGTCGCAGATGTGGAACGCAGTGCACCATGCTGTCACGGTGTGTGAGAAGAGACGACTACGTCTGACAACACGCGCCACTACATCAACAGACGGCTCATGCTGATCGCCATCCAGGGCATACCACACTGCAATCCGGCTCTTATAGGGAGACGACACATAGCTGAGTGCACAACAGTTGGACCGCATGGTTCGCCGTTGTTGGCGCAGTCGTTGTACGGTCACATGTACCACGATGTATCATTCAGTACATGAGGACCAATGTGCAGTACAGTGTGTGATTTGGACGTACAACATCAGCGGACAGTTGACACAGGCCGTACCACAGCGTAGGCTAAGTGCTTCGCCATGCGAATGCCAATGAACAACTGCGAAGGGCATTGAGCATGTACGTCCTGCTGCCATCCACATTACAGTGTATCGCTGCAAGGTGTTTAACATGAAGCGATACACTGGGGACCAGGCAGTGCGAGTAGCAAACTATATTGCGGGGGTTGCAGTTAGGCAACACTACACTAATTTAACGCGTCGTATGACAATTACAGAGCGGGTTAAGGCCCAACGTGTGTTGGGTTAAGGCCCAACGTGTGTTGGGTTAAGGCCCAACGTGTGTTGGGTTAAGGCCCAACGTGTGTTGGGTTAAGGCCCAACGTGTGTTGGGTTAAGGCCCAACGTGTGTTGGGTTAAGGCCCAACGTGTGTTGGGTTAAGGCCCAACGTGTGTTGGGTTAAGGCCCAACGTGTGTTGGGTTAAGGCCCAACGTGTGTTGGGTTAAGGCCCAACGTGTGTTGGGTTAAGGCCCAACGTGTGTTGGGTTAAGGCCCAACGTGTGTTGGGTTAAGGCCCAACGTGTGTTGGGTTAAGGCCCAACGTGTGTTGGGTTAAGGCCCAACGTGGGTTGGGTTAAGGCGCAACGTGGGTTGGGTTAAGGCGCAACGTGGGTTGGGTTAAGGCCCAACGTGGGTTGGGTTAAGGCGCAACGTGGGTTGGGTTAAGGCGCAACGTGGGTTGGGTTAAGGCGCAACGTGGGTTGGGTTAAGGCGCAACGTGGGTTAGGTTAAGGCGCAACGTAGGTTAGGTTAAGGCGCAATATAGGTTAGGTTAAGGCGCAATATAGGTTAGGTTAAGGCGCAATATAGGTTAGGTTAAGGCGCAATATAGGTTAGGTTAAGGCGCAATATAGGTTAGGTTAAGGCGCAATATAGGTTAGGTTAAGGCGCAATATAGGTTAGGTTAAGGCGCAACGTAGGTTAGGTTAAGGCGCAACATAGGTTAGGTTAAGGCGCAACATAGGTTAGGTTAAGGCGCAACATGGGTTAGGTTAAGGCGCAATATAGGTTAGGTTAAGGCACAATATGGGTTAGGTTAAGGCACAATATGGGTTAGGTTAAGGCACAATATGGGTTAGGTTAAGGCACAATATGGGTTAGGTTAAGGCACAATATGGGTTAGGTTAAGGCACAATATGGGTTAGGTTAAGGCACAATATGGGTTAGGTTAAGGCACAATATGGGTTAGGTTAAGGCACAATATGGGTTAGGTTAAGGCACAATATGGGTTAGGTTAAGGCACAATATGGGTTAGGTTAAGGCACAATATGGGTTAGGTTAAGGCACAATATGGGTTAGGTTAAGGCACAATATGGGTTAGGTTAAGGCACAATATGGGTTAGGTTAAGGCACAATATGGGTTAGGTTAAGGCACAATATGGGTTAGGTTAAGGCACAATATGGGTTAGGTTAAGGCACAATATGGGTTAGGTTAAGGCACAATATGGGTTAGGTTAAGGCACAATATGGGTTAGGTTAAGGCACAATATGGGTTAGGTTAAGGCACAATATGGGTTAGGTTAAGGCACAATATGGGTTAGGTTAAGGCACAATATGGGTTAGGTTAAGGCACAATATGGGTTAGGTTAAGGCACAACGTGGGTTAGGTTAAGGCACAACGTGGGTTAGGTTAAGGCACAACGTGGGTTAGGTTAAGGCACAACGTGGGTTAGGTTAAGGCACAACGTGGGTTAGGTTAAGGCACAACGTGGGTTAGGTTAAGGCACAACGTGGGTTAGGTTAAGGCACAACGTGGGTTAGGTTAAGGCACAACGTGGGTTAGGTTAAGGCACAATACGGGTTAGGTTAAGGCACAATACGGGTTAGGTTAAGGCACAATACGGGTTAGGTTAAGGCACAATACGGGTTAGGTTAAGGCACAATACGGGTTAGGTTAAGGCACAATACGGGTTAGGTTAAGGCACAATACGGGTTAGGTTAAGGCACAATACGGGTTAGGTTAAGGCACAATACGGGTTAGGTTAAGGCACAATACGGGTTAGGTTAAGGCACAATACGGGTTAGGTTAAGGCACAATACGGGTTAGGTTAAGGCACAATACGGGTTAGGTTAAGGCACAATACGGGTTAGGTTAAGGCACAATACGGGTTAGGTTAAGGCACAATATGGGTTAGGTTAAGGCACAATATGGGTTAGGTTAAGGCACAATATGGGTTAGGTTAAGGCACAATATGGGTTAGGTTAAGGCACAATATGGGTTAGGTTAAGGCACAATATGGGTTAGGTTAAGGCACAATATGGGTTAGGTTAAGGCACAATATGGGTTAGGTTAAGGCACAATATGGGTTAGGTTAAGGCACAATATGGGTTAGGTTAAGGCACAATATGGGTTAGGTTAAGGCACAATATGGGTTAGGTTAAGGCACAATATGGGTTAGGTTAAGGCACAATATGGGTTAGGTTAAGGCACAACGTGGGTTAGGTTAAGGCACAACGTGGGTTAGGTTAAGGCACAACGTGGGTTAGGTTAAGGCACAACGTGGGTTAGGTTAAGGCACAACGTGGGTTAGGTTAAGGCACAACGTGGGTTAGGTTAAGGCACAACGTGGGTTAGGTTAAGGCACAATACGGGTTAGGTTAAGGCACAATACGGGTTAGGTTAAGGCACAATACGGGTTAGGTTAAGGCACAATACGGGTTAGGTTAAGGCACAATACGGGTTAGGTTAAGGCACAATACGGGTTAGGTTAAGGCACAATACGGGTTAGGTTAAGGCACAATACGGGTTAGGTTAAGGCACAATACGGGTTAGGTTAAGGCACAATACGGGTTAGGTTAAGGCACAATACGGGTTAGGTTAAGGCACAATACGGGTTAGGTTAAGGCACAATACGGGTTAGGTTAAGGCACAATACGGGTTAGGTTAAGGTACAATACGGGTTAGGTTAAGGCACAATATGGGTTAGGTTAAGGCACAATATGGGTTAGGTTAAGGCACAATATGGGTTAGGTTAAGGCACAATATGGGTTAGGTTAAGGCACAATATGGGTTAGGTTAAGGCACAATATGGGTTAGGTTAAGGCACAATATGGGTTAGGTTAAGGCACAATATGGGTTAGGTTAAGGCACAATATGGGTTAGGTTAAGGCACAATATGGGTTAGGTTAAGGCACAATATGGGTTAGGTTAAGGCACAATATGGGTTAGGTTAAGGCACAATATGGGTTAGGTTAAGGCACAACGTGGGTTAGGTTAAGGCACAACGTGGGTTAGGTTAAGGCACAACGTGGGTTAGGTTAAGGCACAACGTGGGTTAGGTTAAGGCACAACGTGGGTTAGGTTAAGGCACAACGTGGGTTAGGTTAAGGCACAACGTGGGTTAGGTTAAGGCACAATACGGGTTAGGTTAAGGCACAATACGGGTTAGGTTAAGGCACAATACGGGTTAGGTTAAGGCACAATACGGGTTAGGTTAAGGCACAATACGGGTTAGGTTAAGGCACAATACGGGTTAGGTTAAGGCACAATACGGGTTAGGTTAAGGCACAATACGGGTTAGGTTAAGGCACAATACGGGTTAGGTTAAGGCACAATACGGGTTAGGTTAAGGCACAATACGGGTTAGGTTAAGGTACAATATGGGTTAGGTTAAGGCACAATATGGGTTAGGTTAAGGCACAATATGGGTTAGGTTAAGGCACAATATGGGTTAGGTTAAGGCACAATATGGGTTAGGTTAAGGCACAATATGGGTTAGGTTAAGGCACAATATGGGTTAGGTTAAGGCACAATATGGGTTAGGTTAAGGCACAATATGGGTTAGGTTAAGGCACAATATGGGTTAGGTTAAGGCACAATATGGGTTAGGTTAAGGCACAATATGGGTTAGGTTAAGGCACAATATGGGTTAGGTTAAGGCACAATATGGGTT
>NW_025726031.1:95000-97500 GCF_021461395.2 Schistocerca americana
TTTCAATTTTTAATTCCCATAGTTTCTTCTTTAACCCGTGTCCAGTAAGGAGACAGGTGAGTGAAAAGGGTGGTGTTTTCGTTTTAGTCCATCCGGTACGCCAGTGAGAGACCTGTTGAGACCATTTGTACATGTCTCTTCCCTTGTCTGAGGACTCCCACCTTGTCTGCCATTCTGCTTGTAGTAGGGATTCTATTGCCTTGGTTTGATTAATCCCTGGTGTTTGTGTGTCAGGCACAGGAAATCCTGCTACACTTCCACCAATACCATGTCTTGTGTGGTAGGTAAGAGCTGCCCTAATGACTTCCAGGTCCAGTGGTAAGCAACCTGCAAGCACCTGCAGGGCTTCATTAGATACTGTTCTGCATGCCCTGGTCATTTGTAGCAGAAAAGGTCTCTGTATTGCGAATAGGATCCTTTGGATGTATCTGTTGTTTGCTCTATCCCCCCATGCTGCAGCACCGTATCGACATATTGAGAGGCAAAGACCGCTGTATATTAATTTCAGGGACTGTCGTTTGAGACCCCATTCTGTTCTCGTCACTCTTACTAGTGCGCCTGAAATTGCTCCAAGTTTCTGTTGCAGTCTTCTTGCATGCTGGGTGAAGGACAGTTTTTCATCGAGGGTGACTCCCAGATACGTGAATTCAGAGACAAACCTGATATTCTGTCCTTCAAATTTTATTTGTGGGGGCCTTTCTCTATCAAAATGACCTTTTAGTGTCATAGCTACTGTCTTGGGTCTGGAGATCTGTAGCTTATTTCTTTTGGCCCATTCTCCAATCGTTTGAATGGCTTGTGATCCTTTCTCCTCAAGTTGCTTCCTACTGTAGCCTTTTATCACGATGGCGAGGTCGTCGGCATATGCCACCTTCATCCATTTATCTCCATCATCTTCCTTCACTATTTCATCGAACACAAGGTTCCATAGGAAGGGGCCACAGATGGAGCCCTGGGGGCAGCCTTTCGTGATAACCTTCTCAGTTGTGCCAGCACTGGTTTCTACCATGGCTTTGCGGTGTTTAAGATAGCTTCCCATAAGGTGGTAAATGTTTTGTGGGCAGTCTATTTCTCTTAGGCGCCTCATTATGCTTGGCCACCATAGGTTGTCAAAGGCTCCTGCTATGTCCACAAAGATGGCCATGACATATTTTTCTTCACATTGGGTGGTGTTTAAGACTTGCCGGATTGCCATCTCTGTGGAGGCACCTTGCCTGAAGCCAAACTGGTTTGGAGCTTTGAGGCCTGACTTCTCATACTGTTCCTCGAGGCGGCCAACAATCAGCCGTTCCAGCACCTTGCCGAGTATGGCAAGCAAGCAGATGGGACGGTACGACTTTGGTTCATCCCTTGGCTTCTCCTCCGATTTCAGCAGTATGCATACTCTTCCTACTTTCCATGCTTCCGGTACTGTTTGTTCCCTTAGGCAGGAGTTGAATATGTCCATTAGTATGTCAGGGTGTGTATGCCATATCCTTTTGATTATTTTGTCGTCGATGCCATCTGGGCCAGTGGCTTTCTTTGGTTTGCAAGCTTTGATGGCTGCAGCAATTTCTTCACGTGTGAATTCAGGTGAAGTGACTGAGTTGTCATAGTTTTTGTTTCCTTCTTTTACTGCATCCTGGTCAGCAGTATCCTCCTCTGGATTGTCATCTGGTAGCAAGGATTTTAGCAGGTGTTCTACGGTCTCCTTCCATGTTAGGGTGTGAGTCTGGTCGTGAAGTTTTATATTACTAAGTACATTATCTGTGCCACGTTTTGGTCTGAGTATTTCCTCTGCTACTTGCCAGGGATTGTTGCTTTTGTCACAGTCTGTTACCCATTTTTTCCAAGTGTCTTCCTTGGCATTTGTTATTTGTTTCGTATATTCATTTCTCTTCCTGTTGTAGTTCCTTTTGGCTGCCTCAGTCTCGGCCTCATCCCCATTCCTGCGTGCTTGTTGTAGGTTACGTCGAGCAGTTGTTGTGTCGCGTCGAAGCTGTGTGAGGGTGTCATTCCACCAAGGTACGGAGTCCTGCAGCTGTGTCCTTTTCTTCATGGATCTGTGGCAACTTAAATTTATTGCTTCCTCCAGGCGCTTCACTTTTCCAGCTACGCTCATTTCCGCACTGTTCATTTGGTTGGCTATTTCACCTGCAAAACATTGGTCAAATATTGGCCATTTTGCTTTGTGTGTGTTGTATTTTTCTTGTTTTGTTGCCTGTCTCGTTCTTTGTGGAGGTAGCACAGTGTAAGATATTGCTCTATGGTCACTGGTTGTCCACTCTTCATGCACCATCCATTCCGCTACAGTTCTTGCTGCTGTTGCTGTACACAGGGTGAGATCTATGTTGCTTTCTCCATTTGGCCCACTGAAGGTTGTTAGTTGTGAGTCCTTGTTTATTATGACAAGGTTGTGCTGGCTTATGAAGTCTTCCAGTATCCTTCCTTCAGCATCAGTTGTGTTACCATGCCACATTGGGGAGGTTGCATTTGCATCCATCCCTATAATTATATGTTT
>NW_025726031.1:102500-110000 GCF_021461395.2 Schistocerca americana
ATTGCTCAATCTCGTGCGGCTAGAAGCCGCCTGTCCCTCTAAGAAGAAAAGTAATCGCTGACAGCACGAAGGATGTCACGCGACTAGTTAGCAGGCTAGAGTCTCGTTCGTTATCGGAATTAACCAGACAAATCGCTCCACCAACTAAGAACGGCCATGCACCACCACCCACCGAATCAAGAAAGAGCTATCAATCTGTCAATCCTTCCGGTGTCCGGGCCTGGTGAGGTTTCCCGTGTTGAGTCAAATTAAGCCGCAGGCTCCACTCCTGGTGGTGCCCTTCCGTCAATTCCTTTAAGTTTCAGCTTTGCAACCATACTTCCCCCGGAACCCAAAAGCTTTGGTTTCCCGGAGGCTGCCCGCCGAGTCATCGGAGGAACTGCGGCGGATCGCTGGCTGGCATCGTTTATGGTTAGAACTAGGGCGGTATCTGATCGCCTTCGAACCTCTAACTTTCGTTCTTGATTAATGAAAACATACTTGGCAAATGCTTTCGCTTCTGTTCGTCTTGCGACGATCCAAGAATTTCACCTCTAACGTCGCAATACGAATGCCCCCGCCTGTCCCTATTAATCATTACCTCGGGTTCCGAAAACCAACAAAATAGAACCGAGGTCCTATTCCATTATTCCATGCACACAGTATTCAGGCGGGCTTGCCTGCTTTAAGCACTCTAATTTGTTCAAAGTAAACGTGCCGGCCCACCGAGACACTCACTCAAGAGCACCCTGGTAGGATTGCAACGGGGTCCGCCTCGGGACGCACGAGCACGCACGAGGCGCGTCGCACGCCTTCAGCTCGCCCCACCGGCAGGACGTCCCACGATACATGCCAGTTAAACACCGACGGGCGGTGAACCAACAGCGTGGGACACAAATCCAACTACGAGCTTTTTAACCGCAACAACTTTAATATACGCTATTGGAGCTGGAATTACCGCGGCTGCTGGCACCAGACTTGCCCTCCAATAGATACTCGTTAAAGGATTTAAAGTGTACTCATTCCGATTACGGGGCCTCGGATGAGTCCCGTATCGTTATTTTTCGTCACTACCTCCCCGTGCCGGGAGTGGGTAATTTGCGCGCCTGCTGCCTTCCTTGGATGTGGTAGCCGTTTCTCAGGCTCCCTCTCCGGAATCGAACCCTGATTCCCCGTTACCCGTTACAACCATGGTAGGCGCAGAACCTACCATCGACAGTTGATAAGGCAGACATTTGAAAGATGCGTCGCCGGTACGAGGACCGTGCGATCAGCCCAAAGTTATTCAGAGTCACCAAGGCAAACGGACCGGACGAGCCGACCGATTGGTTTTGATCTAATAAAAGCGTCCCTTCCATCTCTGGTCGGGACTCTGTTTGCATGTATTAGCTCTAGAATTACCACAGTTATCCAAGTAACGTGGGTACGATCTAAGGAACCATAACTGATTTAATGAGCCATTCGCGGTTTCACCTTAATGCGGCTTGTACTGAGACATGCATGGCTTAATCTTTGAGACAAGCATATGACTACTGGCAGGATCAACCAGGGAGCTGCGTCAACTAGAGCTGAGCAGCCGGCCGCCCGGGAGTGTGTCCCGGGGGCCCGCGCGAACACGCAAGCGTCCGCTCAATTATTCTGCAAACAGGAGGAGGCTGAGCTCCCCTGCACGATACACCTCGAAACCCTCTCAGGTCCCGGCGGCGCGCAGCGCCGTCCTAAGTACTTGGTCGGGTTCGAGAGAGGCGCAATCGCCCGGAGTTTGGCGAGTAGACGCTTTAGGTGCGACCACCCGTGCTCCCAACTGAGCTTGCCGCTGCCGACAGAGGCCCGGGAGCGTGCTGTCGTGGCATTGCCGGCGGGAGACAACACGCGCCACCTACGGTGGCCGGCAGCTCCAACGCCAGCGCCACAGAAGGACAAAAGCCCCACTTGGGTGCCGAAGCGAACTCTCCCAGCACAGCGCACGCGCCAACACGTCCGCACAGCTGCGATACAAACCACCTGCGAGAACCGCAGAGGCGACCGAGCAGCAGACGGCGTCGCGGCGCCGAGCGCCGGGCGGCGGCGCATCCTCAGCGCACACAGTCCTCAATCGGACCAGCACACTGCAGATGTCCACCGCGCTTCGCACCGGGCCCGCGAGGACCTACTTTGGCCGCACGGCGCCGCGTGCAGGGTGCGCCGGCGCGCAGCTGCGCCGCCTGCCGCCTCCGTCGGCCGGCGCGCCTGCCACTGGCCGCCCCCACCAGCCGGCTGTAGCGCGTGCGCCCACGCACCGCGCGGCCAGCACGCCGGGAGGCCCCCCCTCACCGGCCGGGGACGGTCCCACCCAGCCACCGCCGCGTATCGCTTCACACCCACATGCCATTCACGTTCGTGGGCATGGTGGGTATCGCTGAAACAACCGGTTGGTAGCTCAACCGATCGTCGCCATCACTGATTCACCTCTAGCGAGAACAACCGCACCACAACGGTTTACCAGTTGTTCATTTGCGTAACGTCACCAGCAAACGTAGACGTCCATCGCCATTTGCAAATTCAACGATTGTTGCATGCCTGTGTCAGGTGTCACGACACACTATGTCTGCCCACATACACGCAACAACATGTGCACGCTTCGCGAACACGTGGAAGGTGGCCCCCGTACGTATGCGATGTCCATTGCGCGAACGACTGTCAACCGGCCTCTGTCGCATGTCGCAGATGTGGAACGCAGTGCACCATGCTGTCACGGTGTGTGAGAAGAGACGACTACGTCTGACAACACGCGCCACTACATCAACAGACGGCTCATGCTGATCGCCATCCAGGGCATACCACACTGCAATCCGGCTCTTATAGGGAGACGACACATAGCTGAGTGCACAACAGTTGGACCGCATGGTTCGCCGTTGTTGGCGCAGTCGTTGTACGGTCACATGTACCACGATGTATCATTCAGTACATGAGGACCAATGTGCAGTACAGTGTGTGATTTGGACGTACAACATCAGCGGACAGTTGACACAGGCCGTACCACAGCGTAGGCTAAGTGCTTCGCCATGCGAATGCCAATGAACAACTGCGAAGGGCATTGAGCATGTACGTCCTGCTGCCATCCACATTACAGTGTATCGCTGCAAGGTGTTTAACATGAAGCGATACACTGGGGACCAGGCAGTGCGAGTAGCAAACTATATTGCGGGGGTTGCAGTTAGGCAACACTACACTAATTTAACGCGTCGTATGACAATTACAGAGCGGGTTAAGGCCCAACGTGTGTTGGGTTAAGGCCCAACGTGTGTTGGGTTAAGGCCCAACGTGTGTTGGGTTAAGGCCCAACGTGTGTTGGGTTAAGGCCCAACGTGTGTTGGGTTAAGGCCCAACGTGTGTTGGGTTAAGGCCCAACGTGTGTTGGGTTAAGGCCCAACGTGTGTTGGGTTAAGGCCCAACGTGTGTTGGGTTAAGGCCCAACGTGTGTTGGGTTAAGGCCCAACGTGTGTTGGGTTAAGGCCCAACGTGTGTTGGGTTAAGGCCCAACGTGTGTTGGGTTAAGGCCCAACGTGTGTTGGGTTAAGGCCCAACGTGTGTTGGGTTAAGGCCCAACGTGGGTTGGGTTAAGGCCCAACGTGGGTTGGGTTAAGGCGCAACGTGGGTTGGGTTAAGGCCCAACGTGGGTTGGGTTAAGGCGCAACGTGGGTTGGGTTAAGGCGCAACGTGGGTTGGGTTAAGGCGCAACGTGGGTTGGGTTAAGGCGCAACGTGGGTTAGGTTAAGGCGCAACGTGGGTTAGGTTAAGGCGCAACGTAGGTTAGGTTAAGGCGCAATATAGGTTAGGTTAAGGCGCAATATAGGTTAGGTTAAGGCGCAATATAGGTTAGGTTAAGGCGCAATATAGGTTAGGTTAAGGCGCAATATAGGTTAGGTTAAGGCGCAATATAGGTTAGGTTAAGGCGCAACGTAGGTTAGGTTAAGGCGCAACATAGGTTAGGTTAAGGCGCAACATAGGTTAGGTTAAGGCGCAACATGGGTTAGGTTAAGGCGCAATATAGGTTAGGTTAAGGCACAATATGGGTTAGGTTAAGGCACAATATGGGTTAGGTTAAGGCACAATATGGGTTAGGTTAAGGCACAATATGGGTTAGGTTAAGGCACAATATGGGTTAGGTTAAGGCACAATATGGGTTAGGTTAAGGCACAATATGGGTTAGGTTAAGGCACAATATGGGTTAGGTTAAGGCACAATATGGGTTAGGTTAAGGCACAATATGGGTTAGGTTAAGGCACAATATGGGTTAGGTTAAGGCACAATATGGGTTAGGTTAAGGCACAATATGGGTTAGGTTAAGGCACAATATGGGTTAGGTTAAGGCACAATATGGGTTAGGTTAAGGCACAATATGGGTTAGGTTAAGGCACAATATGGGTTAGGTTAAGGCACAATATGGGTTAGGTTAAGGCACAATATGGGTTAGGTTAAGGCACAATATGGGTTAGGTTAAGGCACAATATGGGTTAGGTTAAGGCACAATATGGGTTAGGTTAAGGCACAATATGGGTTAGGTTAAGGCACAATATGGGTTAGGTTAAGGCACAATATGGGTTAGGTTAAGGCACAATATGGGTTAGGTTAAGGCACAATATGGGTTAGGTTAAGGCACAACGTGGGTTAGGTTAAGGCACAACGTGGGTTAGGTTAAGGCACAACGTGGGTTAGGTTAAGGCACAACGTGGGTTAGGTTAAGGCACAACGTGGGTTAGGTTAAGGCACAACGTGGGTTAGGTTAAGGCACAACGTGGGTTAGGTTAAGGCACAACGTGGGTTAGGTTAAGGCACAACGTGGGTTAGGTTAAGGCACAATACGGGTTAGGTTAAGGCACAATACGGGTTAGGTTAAGGCACAATACGGGTTAGGTTAAGGCACAATACGGGTTAGGTTAAGGCACAATACGGGTTAGGTTAAGGCACAATACGGGTTAGGTTAAGGCACAATACGGGTTAGGTTAAGGCACAATACGGGTTAGGTTAAGGCACAATACGGGTTAGGTTAAGGCACAATACGGGTTAGGTTAAGGCACAATACGGGTTAGGTTAAGGCACAATACGGGTTAGGTTAAGGCACAATACGGGTTAGGTTAAGGCACAATACGGGTTAGGTTAAGGCACAATACGGGTTAGGTTAAGGCACAATACGGGTTAGGTTAAGGCACAATACGGGTTAGGTTAAGGCACAATACGGGTTAGGTTAAGGCACAATACGGGTTAGGTTAAGGCACAATATGGGTTAGGTTAAGACACAATATGGGTTAGGTTAAGGCACAATATGGGTTAGGTTAAGGCACAATATGGGTTAGGTTAAGGCACAATATGGGTTAGGTTAAGGCACAATATGGGTTAGGTTAAGGCACAATATGGGTTAGGTTAAGGCACAATATGGGTTAGGTTAAGGCACAATATGGGTTAGGTTAAGGCACAATATGGGTTAGGTTAAGGCACAACGTGGGTTAGGTTAAGGCACAACGTGGGTTAGGTTAAGGCACAACGTGGGTTAGGTTAAGGCACAACGTGGGTTAGGTTAAGGCACAACGTGGGTTAGGTTAAGGCACAACGTGGGTTAGGTTAAGGCACAACGTGGGTTAGGTTAAGGCACAACGTGGGTTAGGTTAAGGCACAACGTGGGTTAGGTTAAGGCACAATACGGGTTAGGTTAAGGCACAATACGGGTTAGGTTAAGGCACAATACGGGTTAGGTTAAGGCACAATACGGGTTAGGTTAGGGCACAATACGGGTTAGGTTAAGGCACAATACGGGTTAGGTTAAGGCACAATACGGGTTAGGTTAAGGCACAATACGGGTTAGGTTAAGGCACAATACGGGTTAGGTTAAGGCACAATACGGGTTAGGTTAAGGCACAATACGGGTTAGGTTAAGGCACAATACGGGTTAGGTTAAGGCACAATACGGGTTAGGTTAAGGCACAATACGGGTTAGGTTAAGGTACAATACGGGTTAGGTTAAGGCACAATACGGGTTAGGTTAAGGCACAATATGGGTTAGGTTAAGGCACAATATGGGTTAGGTTAAGGCACAATATGGGTTAGGTTAAGGCACAATATGGGTTAGGTTAAGGCACAATATGGGTTAGGTTAAGGCACAATATGGGTTAGGTTAAGGCACAATATGGGTTAGGTTAAGGCACAATATGGGTTAGGTTAAGGCACAATATGGGTTAGGTTAAGGCACAATATGGGTTAGGTTAAGGCACAATATGGGTTAGGTTAAGGCACAATATGGGTTAGGTTAAGGCACAACGTGGGTTAGGTTAAGGCACAACGTGGGTTAGGTTAAGACACAACGTGGGTTAGGTTAAGGCACAACGTGGGTTAGGTTAAGGCACAACGTGGGTTAGGTTAAGGCACAACGTGGGTTAGGTTAAGGCACAACGTGGGTTAGGTTAAGGCACAATACGGGTTAGGTTAAGGCACAATACGGGTTAGGTTAAGGCACAATACGGGTTAGGTTAAGGCACAATACGGGTTAGGTTAAGGCACAATACGGGTTAGGTTAAGGCACAATACGGGTTAGGTTAAGGCACAATACGGGTTAGGTTAAGGCACAATACGGGTTAGGTTAAGGCACAATACGGGTTAGGTTAAGGCACAATACGGGTTAGGTTAAGGCACAATACGGGTTAGGTTAAGGCACAATACGGGTTAGGTTAAGGCACAATACGGGTTAGGTTAAGGCACAATACGGGTTAGGTTAAGGCACAATACGGGTTAGGTTAAGGCACAATACGGGTTAGGTTAAGGTACAATACGGGTTAGGTTAAGGCACAATACGGGTTAGGTTAAGGCACAATACGGGTTAGGTTAAGGCACAATATGGGTTAGGTTAAGGCACAATATGGGTTAGGTTAAGGCACAATATGGGTTAGGTTAAGGCACAATATGGGTTAGGTTAAGGCACAATATGGGTTAGGTTAAGGCACAATATGGGTTAGGTTAAGGCACAATATGGGTTAGGTTAAGGCACAATATGGGTTAGGTTAAGGCACAATATGGGTTAGGTTAAGGCACAATATGGGTTAGGTTAAGGCACAATATGGGTTAGGTTAAGGCACAACGTGGGTTAGGTTAAGGCACAACGTGGGTTAGGTTAAGACACAACGTGGGTTAGGTTAAGGCACAACGTGGGTTAGGTTAAGGCACAACGTGGGTTAGGTTAAGGCACAACGTGGGTTAGGTTAAGGCACAACGTGGGTTAGGTTAAGGCACAATACGGGTTAGGTTAAGGCACAATACGGGTTAGGTTAAGGCACAATACGGGTTAGGTTAAGGCACAATACGGGTTAGGTTAAGGCACAATACGGGTTAGGTTAAGGCACAATACGGGTTAGGTTAAGGCACAATACGGGTTAGGTTAAGGCACAATACGGGTTAGGTTAAGGCACAATACGGGTTAGGTTAAGGCACAATACGGGTTAGGTTAAGGCACAATACGGGTTAGGTTAAGGCACAATACGGGTTAGGTTAAGG
>NW_025726031.1:120000-125000 GCF_021461395.2 Schistocerca americana
GCGGCTTGTACTGAGACATGCATGGCTTAATCTTTGAGACAAGCATATGACTACTGGCAGGATCAACCAGGGAGCTGCGTCAACTAGAGCTGAGCAGCCGGCCGCCCGGGAGTGTGTCCCGGGGGCCCGCGCGAACACGCAAGCGTCCGCTCAATTATTCTGCAAACAGGAGGAGGCTGAGCTCCCCTGCACGATACACCTCGAAACCCTCTCAGGTCCCGGCGGCGCGCAGCGCCGTCCTAAGTACTTGGTCGGGTTCGAGAGAGGCGCAATCGCCCGGAGTTTGGCGAGTAGACGCTTTAGGTGCGACCACCCGTGCTCCCAACTGAGCTTGCCGCTGCCGACAGAGGCCCGGGAGCGTGCTGTCGTGGCATTGCCGGCGGGAGACAACACGCGCCACCTACGGTGGCCGGCAGCTCCAACGCCAGCGCCACAGAAGGACAAAAGCCCCACTTGGGTGCCGAAGCGAACTCTCCCAGCACAGCGCACGCGCCAACACGTCCGCACAGCTGCGATACAAACCACCTGCGAGAACCGCAGAGGCGACCGAGCAGCAGACGGCGTCGCGGCGCCGAGCGCCGGGCGGCGGCGCATCCTCAGCGCACACAGTCCTCAATCGGACCAGCACACTGCAGATGTCCACCGCGCTTCGCACCGGGCCCGCGAGGACCTACTTTGGCCGCACGGCGCCGCGTGCAGGGTGCGCCGGCGCGCAGCTGCGCCGCCTGCCGCCTCCGTCGGCCGGCGCGCCTGCCACTGGCCGCCCCCACCAGCCGGCTGTAGCGCGTGCGCCCACGCACCGCGCGGCCAGCACGCCGGGAGGCCCCCCCTCACCGGCCGGGGACGGTCCCACCCAGCCACCGCCGCGTATCGCTTCACACCCACATGCCATTCACGTTCGTGGGCATGGTGGGTATCGCTGAAACAACCGGTTGGTAGCTCAACCGATCGTCGCCATCACTGATTCACCTCTAGCGAGAACAACCGCACCACAACGGTTTACCAGTTGTTCATTTGCGTAACGTCACCAGCAAACGTAGACGTCCATCGCCATTTGCAAATTCAACGATTGTTGCATGCCTGTGTCAGGTGTCACGACACACTATGTCTGCCCACATACACGCAACAACATGTGCACGCTTCGCGAACACGTGGAAGGTGGCCCCCGTACGTATGCGATGTCCATTGCGCGAACGACTGTCAACCGGCCTCTGTCGCATGTCGCAGATGTGGAACGCAGTGCACCATGCTGTCACGGTGTGTGAGAAGAGACGACTACGTCTGACAACACGCGCCACTACATCAACAGACGGCTCATGCTGATCGCCATCCAGGGCATACCACACTGCAATCCGGCTCTTATAGGGAGACGACACATAGCTGAGTGCACAACAGTTGGACCGCATGGTTCGCCGTTGTTGGCGCAGTCGTTGTACGGTCACATGTACCACGATGTATCATTCAGTACATGAGGACCAATGTGCAGTACAGTGTGTGATTTGGACGTACAACATCAGCGGACAGTTGACACAGGCCGTACCACAGCGTAGGCTAAGTGCTTCGCCATGCGAATGCCAATGAACAACTGCGAAGGGCATTGAGCATGTACGTCCTGCTGCCATCCACATTACAGTGTATCGCTGCAAGGTGTTTAACATGAAGCGATACACTGGGGACCAGGCAGTGCGAGTAGCAAACTATATTGCGGGGGTTGCAGTTAGGCAACACTACACTAATTTAACGCGTCGTATGACAATTACAGAGCGGGTTAAGGCCCAACGTGTGTTGGGTTAAGGCCCAACGTGTGTTGGGTTAAGGCCCAACGTGTGTTGGGTTAAGGCCCAACGTGTGTTGGGTTAAGGCCCAACGTGTGTTGGGTTAAGGCCCAACGTGTGTTGGGTTAAGGCCCAACGTGTGTTGGGTTAAGGCCCAACGTGTGTTGGGTTAAGGCCCAACGTGTGTTGGGTTAAGGCCCAACGTGTGTTGGGTTAAGGCCCAACGTGTGTTGGGTTAAGGCCCAACGTGTGTTGGGTTAAGGCCCAACGTGTGTTGGGTTAAGGCCCAACGTGTGTTGGGTTAAGGCCCAACGTGGGTTGGGTTAAGGCGCAACGTGGGTTGGGTTAAGGCGCAACGTGGGTTGGGTTAAGGCCCAACGTGGGTTGGGTTAAGGCGCAACGTGGGTTGGGTTAAGGCGCAACGTGGGTTGGGTTAAGGCGCAACGTGGGTTAGGTTAAGGCGCAACGTGGGTTAGGTTAAGGCGCAACGTAGGTTAGGTTAAGGCGCAATATAGGTTAGGTTAAGGCGCAATATAGGTTAGGTTAAGGCGCAATATAGGTTAGGTTAAGGCGCAATATAGGTTAGGTTAAGGCGCAATATAGGTTAGGTTAAGGCGCAATATAGGTTAGGTTAAGGCGCAACGTAGGTTAGGTTAAGGCGCAACATAGGTTAGGTTAAGGCGCAACATAGGTTAGGTTAAGGCGCAACATGGGTTAGGTTAAGGCGCAATATAGGTTAGGTTAAGGCACAATATGGGTTAGGTTAAGGCACAATATGGGTTAGGTTAAGGCACAATATGGGTTAGGTTAAGGCACAATATGGGTTAGGTTAAGGCACAATATGGGTTAGGTTAAGGCACAATATGGGTTAGGTTAAGGCACAATATGGGTTAGGTTAAGGCACAATATGGGTTAGGTTAAGGCACAATATGGGTTAGGTTAAGGCACAATATGGGTTAGGTTAAGGCACAATATGGGTTAGGTTAAGGCACAATATGGGTTAGGTTAAGGCACAATATGGGTTAGGTTAAGGCACAATATGGGTTAGGTTAAGGCACAATATGGGTTAGGTTAAGGCACAATATGGGTTAGGTTAAGGCACAATATGGGTTAGGTTAAGGCACAATATGGGTTAGGTTAAGGCACAATATGGGTTAGGTTAAGGCACAATATGGGTTAGGTTAAGGCACAATATGGGTTAGGTTAAGGCACAATATGGGTTAGGTTAAGGCACAATATGGGTTAGGTTAAGGCACAATATGGGTTAGGTTAAGGCACAATATGGGTTAGGTTAAGGCACAATATGGGTTAGGTTAAGGCACAATATGGGTTAGGTTAAGGCACAATATGGGTTAGGTTAAGGCACAATATGGGTTAGGTTAAGGCACAACGTGGGTTAGGTTAAGGCACAACGTGGGTTAGGTTAAGGCACAACGTGGGTTAGGTTAAGGCACAACGTGGGTTAGGTTAAGGCACAACGTGGGTTAGGTTAAGGCACAACGTGGGTTAGGTTAAGGCACAACGTGGGTTAGGTTAAGGCACAACGTGGGTTAGGTTAAGGCACAACGTGGGTTAGGTTAAGGCACAATACGGGTTAGGTTAAGGCACAATACGGGTTAGGTTAAGGCACAATACGGGTTAGGTTAAGGCACAATACGGGTTAGGTTAAGGCACAATACGGGTTAGGTTAAGGCACAATACGGGTTAGGTTAAGGCACAATACGGGTTAGGTTAAGGCACAATACGGGTTAGGTTAAGGCACAATACGGGTTAGGTTAAGGCACAATACGGGTTAGGTTAAGGCACAATACGGGTTAGGTTAAGGCACAATACGGGTTAGGTTAAGGCACAATACGGGTTAGGTTAAGGCACAATACGGGTTAGGTTAAGGTACAATACGGGTTAGGTTAAGGCACAATACGGGTTAGGTTAAGGCACAATACGGGTTAGGTTAAGGCACAATACGGGTTAGGTTAAGGCACAATACGGGTTAGGTTAAGGCACAATATGGGTTAGGTTAAGGCACAATATGGGTTAGGTTAAGGCACAATATGGGTTAGGTTAAGGCACAATATGGGTTAGGTTAAGGCACAATATGGGTTAGGTTAAGGCACAATATGGGTTAGGTTAAGGCACAATATGGGTTAGGTTAAGGCACAATATGGGTTAGGTTAAGGCACAATATGGGTTAGGTTAAGGCACAATATGGGTTAGGTTAAGGCACAATATGGGTTAGGTTAAGGCACAATATGGGTTAGGTTAAGGCACAATATGGGTTAGGTTAAGGCACAACGTGGGTTAGGTTAAGGCACAACGTGGGTTAGGTTAAGGCACAACGTGGGTTAGGTTAAGGCACAACGTGGGTTAGGTTAAGGCACAACGTGGGTTAGGTTAAGGCACAACGTGGGTTAGGTTAAGGCACAACGTGGGTTAGGTTAAGGCACAACGTGGGTTAGGTTAAGGCACAACGTGGGTTAGGTTAAGGCACAACGTGGGTTAGGTTAAGGCACAATACGGGTTAGGTTAAGGCACAATACGGGTTAGGTTAAGGCACAATACGGGTTAGGTTAAGGCACAATACGGGTTAGGTTAAGGCACAATACGGGTTAGGTTAAGGCACAATACGGGTTAGGTTAAGGTACAATACGGGTTAGGTTAAGGCACAATACGGGTTAGGTTAAGGCACAATATGGGTTAGGTTAAGGCACAATATGGGTTAGGTTAAGGCACAATATGGGTTAGGTTAAGGCACAATATGGGTTAGGTTAAGGCACAATATGGGTTAGGTTAAGGCACAATATGGGTTAGGTTAAGGCACAATATGGGTTAGGTTAAGGCACAATATGGGTTAGGTTAAGGCACAATATGGGTTAGGTTAAGGCACAATATGGGTTAGGTTAAGGCACAATATGGGTTAGGTTAAGGCACAATATGGGTTAGGTTAAGGCACAATATGGGTTAGGTTAAGGCACAACGTGGGTTAGGTTAAGGCACAACGTGGGTTAGGTTAAGGCACAACGTGGGTTAGGTTAAGGCACAACGTGGGTTAGGTTAAGGCACAATACGGGTTAGGTTAAGGCACAATACGGGTTAGGTTAAGGCACAATACGGGTTAGGTTAAGGCACAATACGGGTTAGGTTAAGGCACAATACGGGTTAGGTTAAGGCACAATACGGGTTAGGTTAAGGCACAATACGGGTTAGGTTAAGGCACAATACGGGTTA
>NW_025726031.1:135000-140000 GCF_021461395.2 Schistocerca americana
AAAAGCCCCACTTGGGTGCCGAAGCGAACTCTCCCAGCACAGCGCACGCGCCAACACGTCCGCACAGCTGCGATACAAACCACCTGCGAGAACCGCAGAGGCGACCGAGCAGCAGACGGCGTCGCGGCGCCGAGCGCCGGGCGGCGGCGCATCCTCAGCGCACACAGTCCTCAATCGGACCAGCACACTGCAGATGTCCACCGCGCTTCGCACCGGGCCCGCGAGGACCTACTTTGGCCGCACGGCGCCGCGTGCAGGGTGCGCCGGCGCGCAGCTGCGCCGCCTGCCGCCTCCGTCGGCCGGCGCGCCTGCCACTGGCCGCCCCCACCAGCCGGCTGTAGCGCGTGCGCCCACGCACCGCGCGGCCAGCACGCCGGGAGGCCCCCCCTCACCGGCCGGGGACGGTCCCACCCAGCCACCGCCGCGTATCGCTTCACACCCACATGCCATTCACGTTCGTGGGCATGGTGGGTATCGCTGAAACAACCGGTTGGTAGCTCAACCGATCGTCGCCATCACTGATTCACCTCTAGCGAGAACAACCGCACCACAACGGTTTACCAGTTGTTCATTTGCGTAACGTCACCAGCAAACGTAGACGTCCATCGCCATTTGCAAATTCAACGATTGTTGCATGCCTGTGTCAGGTGTCACGACACACTATGTCTGCCCACATACACGCAACAACATGTGCACGCTTCGCGAACACGTGGAAGGTGGCCCCCGTACGTATGCGATGTCCATTGCGCGAACGACTGTCAACCGGCCTCTGTCGCATGTCGCAGATGTGGAACGCAGTGCACCATGCTGTCACGGTGTGTGAGAAGAGACGACTACGTCTGACAACACGCGCCACTACATCAACAGACGGCTCATGCTGATCGCCATCCAGGGCATACCACACTGCAATCCGGCTCTTATAGGGAGACGACACATAGCTGAGTGCACAACAGTTGGACCGCATGGTTCGCCGTTGTTGGCGCAGTCGTTGTACGGTCACATGTACCACGATGTATCATTCAGTACATGAGGACCAATGTGCAGTACAGTGTGTGATTTGGACGTACAACATCAGCGGACAGTTGACACAGGCCGTACCACAGCGTAGGCTAAGTGCTTCGCCATGCGAATGCCAATGAACAACTGCGAAGGGCATTGAGCATGTACGTCCTGCTGCCATCCACATTACAGTGTATCGCTGCAAGGTGTTTAACATGAAGCGATACACTGGGGACCAGGCAGTGCGAGTAGCAAACTATATTGCGGGGGTTGCAGTTAGGCAACACTACACTAATTTAACGCGTCGTATGACAATTACAGAGCGGGTTAAGGCCCAACGTGTGTTGGGTTAAGGCCCAACGTGTGTTGGGTTAAGGCCCAACGTGTGTTGGGTTAAGGCCCAACGTGTGTTGGGTTAAGGCCCAACGTGTGTTGGGTTAAGGCCCAACGTGTGTTGGGTTAAGGCCCAACGTGTGTTGGGTTAAGGCCCAACGTGTGTTGGGTTAAGGCCCAACGTGTGTTGGGTTAAGGCCCAACGTGTGTTGGGTTAAGGCCCAACGTGTGTTGGGTTAAGGCCCAACGTGTGTTGGGTTAAGGCCCAACGTGGGTTGGGTTAAGGCGCAACGTGGGTTGGGTTAAGGCGCAACGTGGGTTGGGTTAAGGCCCAACGTGGGTTGGGTTAAGGCGCAACGTGGGTTGGGTTAAGGCGCAACGTGGGTTAGGTTAAGGCGCAACGTGGGTTAGGTTAAGGCGCAACGTAGGTTAGGTTAAGGCGCAATATAGGTTAGGTTAAGGCGCAATATAGGTTAGGTTAAGGCGCAATATAGGTTAGGTTAAGGCGCAATATAGGTTAGGTTAAGGCGCAATATAGGTTAGGTTAAGGCGCAATATAGGTTAGGTTAAGGCGCAACGTAGGTTAGGTTAAGGCGCAACATAGGTTAGGTTAAGGCGCAACATAGGTTAGGTTAAGGCGCAACATGGGTTAGGTTAAGGCGCAATATAGGTTAGGTTAAGGCACAATATGGGTTAGGTTAAGGCACAATATGGGTTAGGTTAAGGCACAATATGGGTTAGGTTAAGGCACAATATGGGTTAGGTTAAGGCACAATATGGGTTAGGTTAAGGCACAATATGGGTTAGGTTAAGGCACAATATGGGTTAGGTTAAGGCACAATATGGGTTAGGTTAAGGCACAATATGGGTTAGGTTAAGGCACAATATGGGTTAGGTTAAGGCACAATATGGGTTAGGTTAAGGCACAATATGGGTTAGGTTAAGGCACAATATGGGTTAGGTTAAGGCACAATATGGGTTAGGTTAAGGCACAATATGGGTTAGGTTAAGGCACAATATGGGTTAGGTTAAGGCACAATATGGGTTAGGTTAAGGCACAATATGGGTTAGGTTAAGGCACAATATGGGTTAGGTTAAGGCACAATATGGGTTAGGTTAAGGCACAATATGGGTTAGGTTAAGGCACAATATGGGTTAGGTTAAGGCACAATATGGGTTAGGTTAAGGCACAACGTGGGTTAGGTTAAGGCACAACGTGGGTTAGGTTAAGGCACAACGTGGGTTAGGTTAAGGCACAACGTGGGTTAGGTTAAGGCACAACGTGGGTTAGGTTAAGGCACAACGTGGGTTAGGTTAAGGCACAACGTGGGTTAGGTTAAGGCACAACGTGGGTTAGGTTAAGGCACAACGTGGGTTAGGTTAAGGCACAATACGGGTTAGGTTAAGGCACAATACGGGTTAGGTTAAGGCACAATACGGGTTAGGTTAAGGCACAATACGGGTTAGGTTAAGGCACAATACGGGTTAGGTTAAGGCACAATACGGGTTAGGTTAAGGCACAATACGGGTTAGGTTAAGGCACAATACGGGTTAGGTTAAGGCACAATACGGGTTAGGTTAAGGCACAATACGGGTTAGGTTAAGGCACAATACGGGTTAGGTTAAGGCACAATACGGGTTAGGTTAAGGCACAATACGGGTTAGGTTAAGGTACAATACGGGTTAGGTTAAGGCACAATACGGGTTAGGTTAAGGCACAATACGGGTTAGGTTAAGGCACAATATGGGTTAGGTTAAGGCACAATATGGGTTAGGTTAAGGCACAATATGGGTTAGGTTAAGGCACAATATGGGTTAGGTTAAGGCACAATATGGGTTAGGTTAAGGCACAATATGGGTTAGGTTAAGGCACAATATGGGTTAGGTTAAGGCACAATATGGGTTAGGTTAAGGCACAATATGGGTTAGGTTAAGGCACAATATGGGTTAGGTTAAGGCACAATATGGGTTAGGTTAAGGCACAATATGGGTTAGGTTAAGGCACAATATGGGTTAGGTTAAGGCACAACGTGGGTTAGGTTAAGGCACAACGTGGGTTAGGTTAAGGCACAACGTGGGTTAGGTTAAGGCACAACGTGGGTTAGGTTAAGGCACAACGTGGGTTAGGTTAAGGCACAACGTGGGTTAGGTTAAGGCACAACGTGGGTTAGGTTAAGGCACAACGTGGGTTAGGTTAAGGCACAACGTGGGTTAGGTTAAGGCACAACGTGGGTTAGGTTAAGGCACAATACGGGTTAGGTTAAGGCACAATACGGGTTAGGTTAAGGCACAATACGGGTTAGGTTAAGGCACAATACGGGTTAGGTTAAGGCACAATACGGGTTAGGTTAAGGCACAATACGGGTTAGGTTAAGGCACAATACGGGTTAGGTTAAGGCACAATACGGGTTAGGTTAAGGCACAATACGGGTTAGGTTAAGGCACAATACGGGTTAGGTTAAGGCACAATACGGGTTAGGTTAAGGCACAATACGGGTTAGGTTAAGGCACAATACGGGTTAGGTTAAGGCACAATACGGGTTAGGTTAAGGTACAATACGGGTTAGGTTAAGGCACAATACGGGTTAGGTTAAGGCACAATATGGGTTAGGTTAAGGCACAATATGGGTTAGGTTAAGGCACAATATGGGTTAGGTTAAGGCACAATATGGGTTAGGTTAAGGCACAATATGGGTTAGGTTAAGGCACAATATGGGTTAGGTTAAGGCACAATATGGGTTAGGCTAAGGCACAATATGGGTTAGGTTAAGGCACAATATGGGTTAGGTTAAGGCACAATATGGGTTAGGTTAAGGCACAATATGGGTTAGGTTAAGGCACAATATGGGTTAGGTTAAGGCACAATATGGGTTAGGTTAAGGCACAACGTGGGTTAGGTTAAGGCACAACGTGGGTTAGGTTAAGGCACAACGTGGGTTAGGTTAAGGCACAACGTGGGTTAGGTTAAGGCACAACGTGGGTTAGGTTAAGGCACAACGTGGGTTAGGTTAAGGCACAACGTGGGTTAGGTTAAGGCACAACGTGGGTTAGGTTAAGGCACAATACGGGTTAGGTTAAGGCACAATACGGGTTAGGTTAAGGCACAATACGGGTTAGGTTAAGGCACAATACGGGTTAGGTTAAGGCACAATACGGGTTAGGTTAAGGCACAATACGGGTTAGGTTAAGGCACAATACGGGTTAGGTTAAGGCACAATACGGGTTAGGTTAAGGCACAATACGGGTTAGGTTAAGGCACAATACGGGTTAGGTTAAGGCACAATACGGGTTAGGTTAAGGCACAATACGGGTTAGGTTAAGGTACAATATGGGTTAGGTTAAGGCACAATATGGGTTAGGTTAAGGCACAATATGGGTTAGGTTAAGGCACAATATGGGTTAGGTTAAGGCACAATATGGGTTAGGTTAAGGCACAATATGGGTTAGGTTAAGGCACAATATGGGTTAGGTTAAGGCACAATATGGGTTAGGTTAAGGCACAATATGGGTTAGGTTAAGGCACAATATGGGTTAGGTTAAGGCACAATATGGGTTAGGTTAAGGCACAATATGGGTTAGGTTAAGGCACAATATGGGTTAGGTTAAGGCACAATATGGGTTAGGTTAAGGCACAATATGGGTTAGGTTAAGGCACAACGTGGGTTAGG
>NW_025726031.1:150000-155000 GCF_021461395.2 Schistocerca americana
CCCCCCCTCACCGGCCGGGGACGGTCCCACCCAGCCACCGCCGCGTATCGCTTCACACCCACATGCCATTCACGTTCGTGGGCATGGTGGGTATCGCTGAAACAACCGGTTGGTAGCTCAACCGATCGTCGCCATCACTGATTCACCTCTAGCGAGAACAACCGCACCACAACGGTTTACCAGTTGTTCATTTGCGTAACGTCACCAGCAAACGTAGACGTCCATCGCCATTTGCAAATTCAACGATTGTTGCATGCCTGTGTCAGGTGTCACGACACACTATGTCTGCCCACATACACGCAACAACATGTGCACGCTTCGCGAACACGTGGAAGGTGGCCCCCGTACGTATGCGATGTCCATTGCGCGAACGACTGTCAACCGGCCTCTGTCGCATGTCGCAGATGTGGAACGCAGTGCACCATGCTGTCACGGTGTGTGAGAAGAGACGACTACGTCTGACAACACGCGCCACTACATCAACAGACGGCTCATGCTGATCGCCATCCAGGGCATACCACACTGCAATCCGGCTCTTATAGGGAGACGACACATAGCTGAGTGCACAACAGTTGGACCGCATGGTTCGCCGTTGTTGGCGCAGTCGTTGTACGGTCACATGTACCACGATGTATCATTCAGTACATGAGGACCAATGTGCAGTACAGTGTGTGATTTGGACGTACAACATCAGCGGACAGTTGACACAGGCCGTACCACAGCGTAGGCTAAGTGCTTCGCCATGCGAATGCCAATGAACAACTGCGAAGGGCATTGAGCATGTACGTCCTGCTGCCATCCACATTACAGTGTATCGCTGCAAGGTGTTTAACATGAAGCGATACACTGGGGACCAGGCAGTGCGAGTAGCAAACTATATTGCGGGGGTTGCAGTTAGGCAACACTACACTAATTTAACGCGTCGTATGACAATTACAGAGCGGGTTAAGGCCCAACGTGTGTTGGGTTAAGGCCCAACGTGTGTTGGGTTAAGGCCCAACGTGTGTTGGGTTAAGGCCCAACGTGTGTTGGGTTAAGGCCCAACGTGTGTTGGGTTAAGGCCCAACGTGTGTTGGGTTAAGGCCCAACGTGTGTTGGGTTAAGGCCCAACGTGTGTTGGGTTAAGGCCCAACGTGTGTTGGGTTAAGGCCCAACGTGTGTTGGGTTAAGGCCCAACGTGTGTTGGGTTAAGGCCCAACGTGTGTTGGGTTAAGGCCCAACGTGGGTTGGGTTAAGGCGCAACGTGGGTTGGGTTAAGGCGCAACGTGGGTTGGGTTAAGGCCCAACGTGGGTTGGGTTAAGGCGCAACGTGGGTTGGGTTAAGGCGCAACGTGGGTTGGGTTAAGGCGCAACGTGGGTTAGGTTAAGGCGCAACGTGGGTTAGGTTAAGGCGCAACGTAGGTTAGGTTAAGGCGCAATATAGGTTAGGTTAAGGCGCAATATAGGTTAGGTTAAGGCGCAATATAGGTTAGGTTAAGGCGCAATATAGGTTAGGTTAAGGCGCAATATAGGTTAGGTTAAGGCGCAATATAGGTTAGGTTAAGGCGCAATATAGGTTAGGTTAAGGCGCAACGTAGGTTAGGTTAAGGCGCAACATAGGTTAGGTTAAGGCGCAACATAGGTTAGGTTAAGGCGCAACATGGGTTAGGTTAAGGCGCAATATAGGTTAGGTTAAGGCACAATATAGGTTAGGTTAAGGCACAATATGGGTTAGGTTAAGGCACAATATGGGTTAGGTTAAGGCACAATATGGGTTAGGTTAAGGCACAATATGGGTTAGGTTAAGGCACAATATGGGTTAGGTTAAGGCACAATATGGGTTAGGTTAAGGCACAATATGGGTTAGGTTAAGGCACAATATGGGTTAGGTTAAGGCACAATATGGGTTAGGTTAAGGCACAATATGGGTTAGGTTAAGGCACAATATGGGTTAGGTTAAGGCACAATATGGGTTAGGTTAAGGCACAATATGGGTTAGGTTAAGGCACAATATGGGTTAGGTTAAGGCACAATATGGGTTAGGTTAAGGCACAATATGGGTTAGGTTAAGGCACAATATGGGTTAGGTTAAGGCACAATATGGGTTAGGTTAAGGCACAATATGGGTTAGGTTAAGGCACAATATGGGTTAGGTTAAGGCACAATATGGGTTAGGTTAAGGCACAATATGGGTTAGGTTAAGGCACAATATGGGTTAGGTTAAGGCACAATATGGGTTAGGTTAAGGCACAATATGGGTTAGGTTAAGGCACAATATGGGTTAGGTTAAGGCACAATATGGGTTAGGTTAAGGCACAATATGGGTTAGGTTAAGGCACAATATGGGTTAGGTTAAGGCACAACGTGGGTTAGGTTAAGGCACAACGTGGGTTAGGTTAAGGCACAACGTGGGTTAGGTTAAGGCACAACGTGGGTTAGGTTAAGGCACAACGTGGGTTAGGTTAAGGCACAACGTGGGTTAGGTTAAGGCACAACGTGGGTTAGGTTAAGGCACAACGTGGGTTAGGTTAAGGCACAACGTGGGTTAGGTTAAGGCACAATACGGGTTAGGTTAAGGCACAATACGGGTTAGGTTAAGGCACAATACGGGTTAGGTTAAGGCACAATACGGGTTAGGTTAAGGCACAATACGGGTTAGGTTAAGGCACAATACGGGTTAGGTTAAGGCACAATACGGGTTAGGTTAAGGCACAATACGGGTTAGGTTAAGGCACAATACGGGTTAGGTTAAGGCACAATACGGGTTAGGTTAAGGCACAATACGGGTTAGGTTAAGGCACAATACGGGTTAGGTTAAGGCACAATACGGGTTAGGTTAAGGTACAATACGGGTTAGGTTAAGGCACAATACGGGTTAGGTTAAGGCACAATACGGGTTAGGTTAAGGCACAATATGGGTTAGGTTAAGGCACAATATGGGTTAGGTTAAGGCACAATATGGGTTAGGTTAAGGCACAATATGGGTTAGGTTAAGGCACAATATGGGTTAGGTTAAGGCACAATATGGGTTAGGTTAAGGCACAATATGGGTTAGGTTAAGGCACAATATGGGTTAGGTTAAGGCACAATATGGGTTAGGTTAAGGCACAATATGGGTTAGGTTAAGGCACAATATGGGTTAGGTTAAGGCACAATATGGGTTAGGTTAAGGCACAATGTGGGTTAGGTTAAGGCACAATGTGGGTTAGGTTAAGGCACAATGTGGGTTAGGTTAAGGCACAACGTGGGTTAGGTTAAGGCACAACGTGGGTTAGGTTAAGGCACAACGTGGGTTAGGTTAAGGCACAACGTGGGTTAGGTTAAGGCACAACGTGGGTTAGGTTAAGGCACAACGTGGGTTAGGTTAAGGCACAACGTGGGTTAGGTTAAGGCACAACGTGGGTTAGGTTAAGGCACAATACGGGTTAGGTTAAGGCACAATACGGGTTAGGTTAAGGCACAATACGGGTTAGGTTAAGGCACAATACGGGTTAGGTTAAGGCACAATACGGGTTAGGTTAAGGCACAATACGGGTTAGGTTAAGGCACAATACGGGTTAGGTTAAGGCACAATACGGGTTAGGTTAAGGCACAATACGGGTTAGGTTAAGGCACAATACGGGTTAGGTTAAGGCACAATACGGGTTAGGTTAAGGCACAATACGGGTTAGGTTAAGGCACAATACGGGTTAGGTTAAGGCACAATACGGGTTAGGTTAAGGCACAATACGGGTTAGGTTAAGGCACAATACGGGTTAGGTTAAGGCACAATATGGGTTAGGTTAAGGCACAATATGGGTTAGGTTAAGGCACAATATGGGTTAGGTTAAGGCACAATATGGGTTAGGTTAAGGCACAATATGGGTTAGGTTAAGGCACAATATGGGTTAGGTTAAGGCACAATATGGGTTAGGTTAAGGCACAATATGGGTTAGGTTAAGGCACAATGTGGGTTAGGTTAAGGCACAATGTGGGTTAGGTTAAGGCACAACGTGGGTTAGGTTAAGGCACAACGTGGGTTAGGTTAAGGCACAACGTGGGTTAGGTTAAGGCACAACGTGGGTTAGGTTAAGGCACAACGTGGGTTAGGTTAAGGCACAACGTGGGTTAGGTTAAGGCACAACGTGGGTTAGGTTAAGGCACAATACGGGTTAGGTTAAGGCACAATACGGGTTAGGTTAAGGCACAATACGGGTTAGGTTAAGGCACAATACGGGTTAGGTTAAGGCACAATACGGGTTAGGTTAAGGCACAATACGGGTTAGGTTAAGGCACAATACGGGTTAGGTTAAGGCACAATACGGGTTAGGTTAAGGCACAATACGGGTTAGGTTAAGGCACAATACGGGTTAGGTTAAGGCACAATACGGGTTAGGTTAAGGTACAATATGGGTTAGGTTAAGGCACAATATGGGTTAGGTTAAGGCACAATATGGGTTAGGTTAAGGCACAATATGGGTTAGGTTAAGGCACAATATGGGTTAGGTTAAGGCACAATATGGGTTAGGTTAAGGCACAATATGGGTTAGGTTAAGGCACAATATGGGTTAGGTTAAGGCACAATATGGGTTAGGTTAAGGCACAATATGGGTTAGGTTAAGGCACAATATGGGTTAGGTTAAGGCACAATGTGGGTTAGGTTAAGGCACAACGTGGGTTAGGTTAAGGCACAACGTGGGTTAGGTTAAGGCACAACGTGGGTTAGGTTAAGGCACAACGTGGGTTAGGTTAAGGCACAACGTGGGTTAGGTTAAGGCACAACGTGGGTTAGGTTAAGGCACAACGTGGGTTAGGTTAAGGCACAATACGGGTTAGGTTAAGGCACAATACGGGTTAGGTTAAGGCACAATACGGGTTAGGTTAAGGCACAATACGGGTTAGGTTAAGGCACAATACGGGTTAGGTTAAGGCACAATACGGGTTAGGTTAAGGCACAATACGGGTTAGGTTAAGGCACAATACGGGTTAGGTTAAGGTACACATTGTTGTAAGGAAAGGTGTTTTGGGGGGGGGGGGGGGGC
>NW_025726031.1:160000-162500 GCF_021461395.2 Schistocerca americana
TCACCTTCTTCTCGCGCCCTGACGCGACTAAGGCGAGGGTGAAACACTTCCGGGCGTTGATCTGCAGCCCCAGGTGGGCGAGGGCTGCGGTAGCTGCGTCGATGAGGGACTGCAAGCCCCTCGGGGTCGCTGCAAACAGCAAGACGTCATCTGCAAAGGCCGCAGCGTTGACTCTGCGACCGAGGATCCGAGCTCCGATGTGGGAGGGCAGTTGGCCTAAAACGTAGTCCACCGCAAAGTTGAACAGGAGGGGGGAGAGGGGATCGCCCTGGCGAACGCCCCGTGCTGGCTGCACAGACACGCCCACGCCGGCGCCGTCCGCTATCACTGTCGTGCTGCCCTCGTAGCACCGCTCGACATACTCGACAAAACAATCCGGCAGGCCATGCGCCTTCAGCACAGGGCGAAGGGCAGCATGATCTACCGAATCGAATGCCTTAGATACGTCGATCGATGCCACAAAGACAGAGCGGCAGGAGCGAACTGCGTCGGTGAGAGCAGTGTCCAAGATGAAGGTATTTTCCAACATCCCATCCCGAGGGATGAATGCCCGCTGACGTTCGTCCACAGCACAAGCGCGCATCAGGCGTGACGCGAGAACCTTGTGAAAGGTCCGCGCCAACACCGAGCAGACCGTAATGGGGCGAAAGTCAGCGGGGGATGTTGGTGCAGCCGTTTTCGGGAGAAGGGACGTCCGCGCGCGAAGCAGGCGTTCCGGAAGGGCGCGGGCCAGAAGGAAGAGATTCATCACTTTCACCAGGACTTCGTGCGGCAGACGCCGCAACTCCGCTGGGGTAAGGCCGTCCGGCCCGGCTGCTGATCCCCTGGGCGGCAACGCGGCGGCGACCTCCTCATGTGTGACCGGCCCCCATATGCACTCGAGAGCGACAGGCTCTGAGTGCGGGAGGAGGCGGTCACGAATGAAGCCCGCGGTGGAGATGGGCTTCTTGGTGAAGAGGTCCGCCCAGAAGTCCAGCAGACCAGGGATGGCAGGTGGCGGCTGGAGCAGGGTGCCATCCAAGAGGCCGCGCACGCAACGCGCACGCGACCGTCGGAAGGCATCCTGCGTTCTCGCGTACTCCCAGCGGCGCCGCTTGCGCTTCTGCGTCGGCGGCGCGGCAGGCGGCCGCTTCAATGGTTGGCGCGGCCGCTGTGTCCTGGTGATTGATCTCTCCCCTCTGGACCCGACCGACGCAAGGGCATCCGGGAGCATGCCCAGGATGACATCGGGCGGCGTGCCCCGCCCCAGACCGATGACACGATCCAGGGCAGAGAAACGCTGGGCGGAAGCGGGTAGCCCCGCCAGATGCTCCCAGATGGCGGCGTCAGTCGGCCCCTCCGGCGGCGGCCCGGTGGTGTCGGCCGCGAAGTCCTCGGCTGCGTCGACGGGCGGCGCAGCGGCCTCGCCCGCGTCAGGCAGCGGGCTCGCCGCTCCCCGGCGGGACGCCGGCTCTTCCCCCCGACCGATCTCAAGCGCCTCCATGAATTGGCGGACAAGCTGCTTGTGGGCAGCTTGCCGCCGTCGGCACTTGATTGCCTCAAGCGTTCGGTCGGGGAACATCCTGATGAGCTCTTGATTTACAAAGAAGAACCGGGCGTCCCTCTCGAGGAACAGTTCGGCCTCTGCCTTGGCGAGCGACAGGACTTCTTCCTCCGTCCACCTCGCGCGATGCCTCTCCGTGACGATCTCCGCGTTGGCGGCCGCAAGATGTTGGCGGCGGCGATGGACCCCGAGACCGTTCTTGGTTGTAAAGCTGCGGTGGCACTCACTACAGGTATACATAGCTGCAAAAGTTACAAGATTTTCGGCACGGCCGGTTGGCCGGCTAGGTGCTGGGGGAGTTGGGGTGGCACCTTCAGCGGAAGGGCCACCACTTATTCTCTGCTTACTGCCCCCAACTAAAAAAAGGGATAGTGCGAGGGGGGGCTGGTAACCCCCCCAAGCCCCTGGTGCGGTCTTCCACTCTGCGAAATCAGCGGGCCCACGAGAAGGGGAGAAGACCGCAGGAGAGGAGAGGCTAAGAGGGCTAGGCCCATGTATTGCGCATCACTCTCCCTGTAACTATAACCCAAGGAAGGCACCTCGCAGCAGCAGCACGACTACATCAAGACCGCACTTCGAGAAGCCAAGTCCGGATGCAGCCACACCGCTGCCACTTGGCCACCTTAAGAGAGTCATAGTTACTCCCGCCGTTTACCCGCGCTTGCTTGAATTTCTTCACGTTGACATTCAGAGCACTGGGCAGAAATCACATTGCGTCAACACCCGCTAGGGCCATCGCAATGCTTTGTTTTAATTAGACAGTCGGATTCCCCCAGTCCGTGCCAGTTCTGAGTTGATCGTTGAATGGCGGCCGAAGAGAATCCGCGCACCCGCGCGCCCCCGGAGGAGCACGCTAAGGCGGACGCGGCCTCGCAGCAAGGAAGATCCGTGGGAGGCCAAGGCACGGGACCGAGCTCGGATCCTGCACGCAGGTTGAAGCACCGGGGCGCGAACGCC
>NW_025726031.1:167500-172500 GCF_021461395.2 Schistocerca americana
ACCACAGTTATCCAAGTAACGTGGGTACGATCTAAGGAACCATAACTGATTTAATGAGCCATTCGCGGTTTCACCTTAATGCGGCTTGTACTGAGACATGCATGGCTTAATCTTTGAGACAAGCATATGACTACTGGCAGGATCAACCAGGGAGCTGCGTCAACTAGAGCTGAGCAGCCGGCCGCCCGGGAGTGTGTCCCGGGGGCCCGCGCGAACACGCAAGCGTCCGCTCAATTATTCTGCAAACAGGAGGAGGCTGAGCTCCCCTGCACGATACACCTCGAAACCCTCTCAGGTCCCGGCGGCGCGCAGCGCCGTCCTAAGTACTTGGTCGGGTTCGAGAGAGGCGCAATCGCCCGGAGTTTGGCGAGTAGACGCTTTAGGTGCGACCACCCGTGCTCCCAACTGAGCTTGCCGCTGCCGACAGAGGCCCGGGAGCGTGCTGTCGTGGCATTGCCGGCGGGAGACAACACGCGCCACCTACGGTGGCCGGCAGCTCCAACGCCAGCGCCACAGAAGGACAAAAGCCCCACTTGGGTGCCGAAGCGAACTCTCCCAGCACAGCGCACGCGCCAACACGTCCGCACAGCTGCGATACAAACCACCTGCGAGAACCGCAGAGGCGACCGAGCAGCAGACGGCGTCGCGGCGCCGAGCGCCGGGCGGCGGCGCATCCTCAGCGCACACAGTCCTCAATCGGACCAGCACACTGCAGATGTCCACCGCGCTTCGCACCGGGCCCGCGAGGACCTACTTTGGCCGCACGGCGCCGCGTGCAGGGTGCGCCGGCGCGCAGCTGCGCCGCCTGCCGCCTCCGTCGGCCGGCGCGCCTGCCACTGGCCGCCCCCACCAGCCGGCTGTAGCGCGTGCGCCCACGCACCGCGCGGCCAGCACGCCGGGAGGCCCCCCCTCACCGGCCGGGGACGGTCCCACCCAGCCACCGCCGCGTATCGCTTCACACCCACATGCCATTCACGTTCGTGGGCATGGTGGGTATCGCTGAAACAACCGGTTGGTAGCTCAACCGATCGTCGCCATCACTGATTCACCTCTAGCGAGAACAACCGCACCACAACGGTTTACCAGTTGTTCATTTGCGTAACGTCACCAGCAAACGTAGACGTCCATCGCCATTTGCAAATTCAACGATTGTTGCATGCCTGTGTCAGGTGTCACGACACACTATGTCTGCCCACATACACGCAACAACATGTGCACGCTTCGCGAACACGTGGAAGGTGGCCCCCGTACGTATGCGATGTCCATTGCGCGAACGACTGTCAACCGGCCTCTGTCGCATGTCGCAGATGTGGAACGCAGTGCACCATGCTGTCACGGTGTGTGAGAAGAGACGACTACGTCTGACAACACGCGCCACTACATCAACAGACGGCTCATGCTGATCGCCATCCAGGGCATACCACACTGCAATCCGGCTCTTATAGGGAGACGACACATAGCTGAGTGCACAACAGTTGGACCGCATGGTTCGCCGTTGTTGGCGCAGTCGTTGTACGGTCACATGTACCACGATGTATCATTCAGTACATGAGGACCAATGTGCAGTACAGTGTGTGATTTGGACGTACAACATCAGCGGACAGTTGACACAGGCCGTACCACAGCGTAGGCTAAGTGCTTCGCCATGCGAATGCCAATGAACAACTGCGAAGGGCATTGAGCATGTACGTCCTGCTGCCATCCACATTACAGTGTATCGCTGCAAGGTGTTTAACATGAAGCGATACACTGGGGACCAGGCAGTGCGAGTAGCAAACTATATTGCGGGGGTTGCAGTTAGGCAACACTACACTAATTTAACGCGTCGTATGACAATTACAGAGCGGGTTAAGGCCCAACGTGTGTTGGGTTAAGGCCCAACGTGTGTTGGGTTAAGGCCCAACGTGTGTTGGGTTAAGGCCCAACGTGTGTTGGGTTAAGGCCCAACGTGTGTTGGGTTAAGGCCCAACGTGTGTTGGGTTAAGGCCCAACGTGTGTTGGGTTAAGGCCCAACGTGTGTTGGGTTAAGGCCCAACGTGTGTTGGGTTAAGGCCCAACGTGTGTTGGGTTAAGGCCCAACGTGTGTTGGGTTAAGGCCCAACGTGTGTTGGGTTAAGGCCCAACGTGGGTTGGGTTAAGGCGCAACGTGGGTTGGGTTAAGGCGCAACGTGGGTTGGGTTAAGGCCCAACGTGGGTTGGGTTAAGGCGCAACGTGGGTTGGGTTAAGGCGCAACGTGGGTTGGGTTAAGGCGCAACGTGGGTTAGGTTAAGGCGCAACGTGGGTTAGGTTAAGGCGCAACGTAGGTTAGGTTAAGGCGCAATATAGGTTAGGTTAAGGCGCAATATAGGTTAGGTTAAGGCGCAATATAGGTTAGGTTAAGGCGCAATATAGGTTAGGTTAAGGCGCAATATAGGTTAGGTTAAGGCGCAATATAGGTTAGGTTAAGGCGCAACGTAGGTTAGGTTAAGGCGCAACATAGGTTAGGTTAAGGCGCAACATAGGTTAGGTTAAGGCGCAACATGGGTTAGGTTAAGGCGCAATATAGGTTAGGTTAAGGCACAATATGGGTTAGGTTAAGGCACAATATGGGTTAGGTTAAGGCACAATATGGGTTAGGTTAAGGCACAATATGGGTTAGGTTAAGGCACAATATGGGTTAGGTTAAGGCACAATATGGGTTAGGTTAAGGCACAATATGGGTTAGGTTAAGGCACAATATGGGTTAGGTTAAGGCACAATATGGGTTAGGTTAAGGCACAATATGGGTTAGGTTAAGGCACAATATGGGTTAGGTTAAGGCACAATATGGGTTAGGTTAAGGCACAATATGGGTTAGGTTAAGGCACAATATGGGTTAGGTTAAGGCACAATATGGGTTAGGTTAAGGCACAATATGGGTTAGGTTAAGGCACAATATGGGTTAGGTTAAGGCACAATATGGGTTAGGTTAAGGCACAATATGGGTTAGGTTAAGGCACAATATGGGTTAGGTTAAGGCACAATATGGGTTAGGTTAAGGCACAATATGGGTTAGGTTAAGGCACAATATGGGTTAGGTTAAGGCACAATATGGGTTAGGTTAAGGCACAATATGGGTTAGGTTAAGGCACAATATGGGTTAGGTTAAGGCACAATATGGGTTAGGTTAAGGCACAACGTGGGTTAGGTTAAGGCACAACGTGGGTTAGGTTAAGGCACAACGTGGGTTAGGTTAAGGCACAACGTGGGTTAGGTTAAGGCACAACGTGGGTTAGGTTAAGGCACAACGTGGGTTAGGTTAAGGCACAACGTGGGTTAGGTTAAGGCACAACGTGGGTTAGGTTAAGGCACAATACGGGTTAGGTTAAGGCACAATACGGGTTAGGTTAAGGCACAATACGGGTTAGGTTAAGGCACAATACGGGTTAGGTTAAGGCACAATACGGGTTAGGTTAAGGCACAATACGGGTTAGGTTAAGGCACAATACGGGTTAGGTTAAGGCACAATACGGGTTAGGTTAAGGCACAATACGGGTTAGGTTAAGGCACAATACGGGTTAGGTTAAGGCACAATACGGGTTAGGTTAAGGCACAATACGGGTTAGGTTAAGGCACAATACGGGTTAGGTTAAGGCACAATACGGGTTAGGTTAAGGTACAATACGGGTTAGGTTAAGGCACAATACGGGTTAGGTTAAGGCACAATACGGGTTAGGTTAAGGCACAATATGGGTTAGGTTAAGGCACAATATGGGTTAGGTTAAGGCACAATATGGGTTAGGTTAAGGCACAATATGGGTTAGGTTAAGGCACAATATGGGTTAGGTTAAGGCACAATATGGGTTAGGTTAAGGCACAATATGGGTTAGGTTAAGGCACAATATGGGTTAGGTTAAGGCACAATATGGGTTAGGTTAAGGCACAATATGGGTTAGGTTAAGGCACAATATGGGTTAGGTTAAGGCACAATATGGGTTAGGTTAAGGCACAATATGGGTTAGGTTAAGGCACAATATGGGTTAGGTTAAGGCACAATATGGGTTAGGTTAAGGCACAACGTGGGTTAGGTTAAGGCACAACGTGGGTTAGGTTAAGGCACAACGTGGGTTAGGTTAAGGCACAACGTGGGTTAGGTTAAGGCACAACGTGGGTTAGGTTAAGGCACAACGTGGGTTAGGTTAAGGCACAACGTGGGTTAGGTTAAGGCACAACGTGGGTTAGGTTAAGGCACAACGTGGGTTAGGTTAAGGCACAATACGGGTTAGGTTAAGGCACAATACGGGTTAGGTTAAGGCACAATACGGGTTAGGTTAAGGCACAATACGGGTTAGGTTAAGGCACAATACGGGTTAGGTTAAGGCACAATACGGGTTAGGTTAAGGCACAATACGGGTTAGGTTAAGGCACAATACGGGTTAGGTTAAGGCACAATACGGGTTAGGTTAAGGCACAATACGGGTTAGGTTAAGGCACAATACGGGTTAGGTTAAGGCACAATACGGGTTAGGTTAAGGCACAATACGGGTTAGGTTAAGGCACAATACGGGTTAGGTTAAGGCACAATACGGGTTAGGTTAAGGTACAATACGGGTTAGGTTAAGGCACAATATGGGTTAGGTTAAGGCACAATATGGGTTAGGTTAAGGCACAATATGGGTTAGGTTAAGGCACAATATGGGTTAGGTTAAGGCACAATATGGGTTAGGTTAAGGCACAATATGGGTTAGGTTAAGGCACAATATGGGTTAGGTTAAGGCACAATATGGGTTAGGTTAAGGCACAATATGGGTTAGGTTAAGGCACAATATGGGTTAGGTTAAGGCACAATATGGGTTAGGTTAAGGCACAATATGGGTTAGGTTAAGGCACAATATGGGTTAGGTTAAGGCACAATATGGGTTAGGTTAAGGCACAATATGGGTTAGGTTAAGGCACAACGTGGGTTAGGTTAAGGCACAACGTGGGTTAGGTTAAGGCACAACGTGGGTTAGGTTAAGGCACAACGTGGGTTAGGTTAAGG
>NW_025726031.1:182500-187602 GCF_021461395.2 Schistocerca americana
CCTGCACGATACACCTCGAAACCCTCTCAGGTCCCGGCGGCGCGCAGCGCCGTCCTAAGTACTTGGTCGGGTTCGAGAGAGGCGCAATCGCCCGGAGTTTGGCGAGTAGACGCTTTAGGTGCGACCACCCGTGCTCCCAACTGAGCTTGCCGCTGCCGACAGAGGCCCGGGAGCGTGCTGTCGTGGCATTGCCGGCGGGAGACAACACGCGCCACCTACGGTGGCCGGCAGCTCCAACGCCAGCGCCACAGAAGGACAAAAGCCCCACTTGGGTGCCGAAGCGAACTCTCCCAGCACAGCGCACGCGCCAACACGTCCGCACAGCTGCGATACAAACCACCTGCGAGAACCGCAGAGGCGACCGAGCAGCAGACGGCGTCGCGGCGCCGAGCGCCGGGCGGCGGCGCATCCTCAGCGCACACAGTCCTCAATCGGACCAGCACACTGCAGATGTCCACCGCGCTTCGCACCGGGCCCGCGAGGACCTACTTTGGCCGCACGGCGCCGCGTGCAGGGTGCGCCGGCGCGCAGCTGCGCCGCCTGCCGCCTCCGTCGGCCGGCGCGCCTGCCACTGGCCGCCCCCACCAGCCGGCTGTAGCGCGTGCGCCCACGCACCGCGCGGCCAGCACGCCGGGAGGCCCCCCCTCACCGGCCGGGGACGGTCCCACCCAGCCACCGCCGCGTATCGCTTCACACCCACATGCCATTCACGTTCGTGGGCATGGTGGGTATCGCTGAAACAACCGGTTGGTAGCTCAACCGATCGTCGCCATCACTGATTCACCTCTAGCGAGAACAACCGCACCACAACGGTTTACCAGTTGTTCATTTGCGTAACGTCACCAGCAAACGTAGACGTCCATCGCCATTTGCAAATTCAACGATTGTTGCATGCCTGTGTCAGGTGTCACGACACACTATGTCTGCCCACATACACGCAACAACATGTGCACGCTTCGCGAACACGTGGAAGGTGGCCCCCGTACGTATGCGATGTCCATTGCGCGAACGACTGTCAACCGGCCTCTGTCGCATGTCGCAGATGTGGAACGCAGTGCACCATGCTGTCACGGTGTGTGAGAAGAGACGACTACGTCTGACAACACGCGCCACTACATCAACAGACGGCTCATGCTGATCGCCATCCAGGGCATACCACACTGCAATCCGGCTCTTATAGGGAGACGACACATAGCTGAGTGCACAACAGTTGGACCGCATGGTTCGCCGTTGTTGGCGCAGTCGTTGTACGGTCACATGTACCACGATGTATCATTCAGTACATGAGGACCAATGTGCAGTACAGTGTGTGATTTGGACGTACAACATCAGCGGACAGTTGACACAGGCCGTACCACAGCGTAGGCTAAGTGCTTCGCCATGCGAATGCCAATGAACAACTGCGAAGGGCATTGAGCATGTACGTCCTGCTGCCATCCACATTACAGTGTATCGCTGCAAGGTGTTTAACATGAAGCGATACACTGGGGACCAGGCAGTGCGAGTAGCAAACTATATTGCGGGGGTTGCAGTTAGGCAACACTACACTAATTTAACGCGTCGTATGACAATTACAGAGCGGGTTAAGGCCCAACGTGTGTTGGGTTAAGGCCCAACGTGTGTTGGGTTAAGGCCCAACGTGTGTTGGGTTAAGGCCCAACGTGTGTTGGGTTAAGGCCCAACGTGTGTTGGGTTAAGGCCCAACGTGTGTTGGGTTAAGGCCCAACGTGTGTTGGGTTAAGGCCCAACGTGTGTTGGGTTAAGGCCCAACGTGTGTTGGGTTAAGGCCCAACGTGTGTTGGGTTAAGGCCCAACGTGTGTTGGGTTAAGGCCCAACGTGGGTTGGGTTAAGGCGCAACGTGGGTTGGGTTAAGGCGCAACGTGGGTTGGGTTAAGGCCCAACGTGGGTTGGGTTAAGGCGCAACGTGGGTTGGGTTAAGGCGCAACGTGGGTTGGGTTAAGGCGCAACGTGGGTTAGGTTAAGGCGCAACGTGGGTTAGGTTAAGGCGCAACGTAGGTTAGGTTAAGGCGCAATATAGGTTAGGTTAAGGCGCAATATAGGTTAGGTTAAGGCGCAATATAGGTTAGGTTAAGGCGCAATATAGGTTAGGTTAAGGCGCAATATAGGTTAGGTTAAGGCGCAACGTAGGTTAGGTTAAGGCGCAACATAGGTTAGGTTAAGGCGCAACATAGGTTAGGTTAAGGCGCAACATGGGTTAGGTTAAGGCGCAATATGGGTTAGGTTAAGGCACAATATGGGTTAGGTTAAGGCACAATATGGGTTAGGTTAAGGCACAATATGGGTTAGGTTAAGGCACAATATGGGTTAGGTTAAGGCACAATATGGGTTAGGTTAAGGCACAATATGGGTTAGGTTAAGGCACAATATGGGTTAGGTTAAGGCACAATATGGGTTAGGTTAAGGCACAATATGGGTTAGGTTAAGGCACAATATGGGTTAGGTTAAGGCACAATATGGGTTAGGTTAAGGCACAATATGGGTTAGGTTAAGGCACAATATGGGTTAGGTTAAGGCACAATATGGGTTAGGTTAAGGCACAATATGGGTTAGGTTAAGGCACAATATGGGTTAGGTTAAGGCACAATATGGGTTAGGTTAAGGCACAATATGGGTTAGGTTAAGGCACAATATGGGTTAGGTTAAGGCACAATATGGGTTAGGTTAAGGCACAATATGGGTTAGGTTAAGGCACAATATGGGTTAGGTTAAGGCACAACGTGGGTTAGGTTAAGGCACAACGTGGGTTAGGTTAAGGCACAACGTGGGTTAGGTTAAGGCACAACGTGGGTTAGGTTAAGGCACAACGTGGGTTAGGTTAAGGCACAACGTGGGTTAGGTTAAGGCACAACGTGGGTTAGGTTAAGGCACAATACGGGTTAGGTTAAGGCACAATACGGGTTAGGTTAAGGCACAATACGGGTTAGGTTAAGGCACAATACGGGTTAGGTTAAGGCACAATACGGGTTAGGTTAAGGCACAATACGGGTTAGGTTAAGGCACAATACGGGTTAGGTTAAGGCACAATACGGGTTAGGTTAAGGCACAATACGGGTTAGGTTAAGGCACAATACGGGTTAGGTTAAGGCACAATACGGGTTAGGTTAAGGCACAATACGGGTTAGGTTAAGGCACAATACGGGTTAGGTTAAGGCACAATACGGGTTAGGTTAAGGCACAATACGGGTTAGGTTAAGGCACAATACGGGTTAGGTTAAGGCACAATACGGGTTAGGTTAAGGCACAATACGGGTTAGGTTAAGGCACAATACGGGTTAGGTTAAGGCACAATATGGGTTAGGTTAAGGCACAATATGGGTTAGGTTAAGGCACAATATGGGTTAGGTTAAGGCACAATATGGGTTAGGTTAAGGCACAATATGGGTTAGGTTAAGGCACAATATGGGTTAGGTTAAGGCACAATATGGGTTAGGTTAAGGCACAATATGGGTTAGGTTAAGGCACAATATGGGTTAGGTTAAGGCACAATATGGGTTAGGTTAAGGCACAATATGGGTTAGGTTAAGGCACAACGTGGGTTAGGTTAAGGCACAACGTGGGTTAGGTTAAGGCACAACGTGGGTTAGGTTAAGGCACAACGTGGGTTAGGTTAAGGCACAACGTGGGTTAGGTTAAGGCACAACGTGGGTTAGGTTAAGGCACAACGTGGGTTAGGTTAAGGCACAACGTGGGTTAGGTTAAGGCACAACGTGGGTTAGGTTAAGGCACAATACGGGTTAGGTTAAGGCACAATACGGGTTAGGTTAAGGCACAATACGGGTTAGGTTAAGGCACAATACGGGTTAGGTTAAGGCACAATACGGGTTAGGTTAAGGCACAATACGGGTTAGGTTAAGGCACAATACGGGTTAGGTTAAGGCACAATACGGGTTAGGTTAAGGCACAATACGGGTTAGGTTAAGGCACAATACGGGTTAGGTTAAGGCACAATACGGGTTAGGTTAAGGCACAATACGGGTTAGGTTAAGGCACAATACGGGTTAGGTTAAGGTACAATACGGGTTAGGTTAAGGCACAATATGGGTTAGGTTAAGGCACAATATGGGTTAGGTTAAGGCACAATATGGGTTAGGTTAAGGCACAATATGGGTTAGGTTAAGGCACAATATGGGTTAGGTTAAGGCACAATATGGGTTAGGTTAAGGCACAATATGGGTTAGGTTAAGGCACAATATGGGTTAGGTTAAGGCACAATATGGGTTAGGTTAAGGCACAATATGGGTTAGGTTAAGGCACAATATGGGTTAGGTTAAGGCACAATATGGGTTAGGTTAAGGCACAACGTGGGTTAGGTTAAGGCACAACGTGGGTTAGGTTAAGGCACAACGTGGGTTAGGTTAAGGCACAACGTGGGTTAGGTTAAGGCACAACGTGGGTTAGGTTAAGGCACAACGTGGGTTAGGTTAAGGCACAACGTGGGTTAGGTTAAGGCACAATACGGGTTAGGTTAAGGCACAATACGGGTTAGGTTAAGGCACAATACGGGTTAGGTTAAGGCACAATACGGGTTAGGTTAAGGCACAATACGGGTTAGGTTAAGGCACAATACGGGTTAGGTTAAGGCACAATACGGGTTAGGTTAAGGCACAATACGGGTTAGGTTAAGGCACAATACGGGTTAGGTTAAGGCACAATACGGGTTAGGTTAAGGCACAATACGGGTTAGGTTAAGGTACAATATGGGTTAGGTTAAGGCACAATATGGGTTAGGTTAAGGCACAATATGGGTTAGGTTAAGGCACAATATGGGTTAGGTTAAGGCACAATATGGGTTAGGTTAAGGCACAATATGGGTTAGGTTAAGGCACAATATGGGTTAGGTTAAGGCACAATATGGGTTAGGTTAAGGCACAATATGGGTTAGGTTAAGGCACAATATGGGTTAGGTTAAGGCACAATATGGGTTAGGTTAAGGCACAATATGGGTTAGGTTAAGGCACAATATGGGTTAGGTTAAGGCACAATATGGGTTAGGTTAAGGCACAATATGGGTTAGGTTAAGGCACAACGTGGGTTAGGTTAAGGCACAACGTGGGTTAGGTTAAGGCACAACGTGGGTTAG